>NC_047557.1:70339245-70476745 GCF_012275295.1 Melopsittacus undulatus | reverse complement strand
ATGTAATTGCAATTGTAAAGCATTTCATATATGGAATCTATTCCTCTAATAGGAGGAATAATAAAGTTTCTCTAATAAAAGTTCCTCTAATAAAACCTTCACATTTCCCTTTAAAATTTTATGTGAATCTTGTCAGTTCTTTGGATCTGCATCTTAAATACATAGGTTTCTTTAGATCTATTAAAGGGAAACACAAAAAATGGATAGATGCAAATTTTAATAAAACAAAAAATGGAGAAGAAAATCCTAGTAGCACCTTTTAATGTATTACCATTACCTAGGCATGTCCAGTTTTAATTTTACGATTTTTTTATTGGGTATAGTTTTTTTCAGCATGTGTACAATAGGGTAAAATTTTTAAACTGCTCATATACAGTATTTTTCATTGGGGGGCATAGGGGAGAAAAAGGAAAGAAGAAAAAAAAATGTAAATAGGTAGAGAGAGCAATAGTGTCACTGAATTGTAAATCAGCACTTCGGCTGAGGACCTGAACCTGATATACAATTTTCTGAATACAAACACCACACAAATAAAGATTCAGCATTTTAAAAGATGACATCATGGTAGCTGAGCTCTTGGGCAAGCCCTGTTGAGGACTTGAGGCTCCCTCTTCAGTGACTCTTGTTTCCCTGTGGTGAGGCTCCTGGACGCTGATCTCCCCCAGCTCCGCTCCGGTGTTACAGGTGTCCTCTCTCAAGCAAGTGACTGAGTATGGCCGCTGATGGCCGGTTATCTTTTATGGTAGTCCTGCGGAGAAGGACTTGGGGGTGTTAGTCAATGAAAAAATGAACATGAGCCAGCAGTGTGCACTCACAGCTCAGAAAGCCAACCGTATCCTGGGCTGCATCAAGAGGAGCGTGATCAGCAGGTCTAAGGAGGTGATCCTGCCCCTCTACTCTGCTCTCATGAGACCTCACTTGGAGTATTGTGTGCAGTTCTGGTGTCCTCAACACAAAAAGGACATGGTACTGGTAGAACAAGTCCAGAGGAGGGCCACGAGGATGATCAGGGGACTGGAGCACCTCCCATATGAAGACAGGTTGAGAAAGTTGCGACTGTTCAGCCTGGAGAAGAGAAGGCTGTGTGGAGACCTCATAGCAGCCTTCCAGTATCTGAAGGGGGCCTACAGGGATGCTGGGGAGGGACTATTCATTAGGGACTGTAGTGATAGGACAAGGGGTAACGGGTTGAAACTTAAACAGCAGAGGTTTAGACTGGATCTAAGGAAGAAATTCTTTACTGTGAGGGTGGTGAGGTACTGGAATGGGTTGCCCAGGGAGGTAGTGAATGCTCCACCCCTGGCAGTGTTCAAGACCAGGTTGGATGAAGCCTTGGGTAATATGGTTTAGTGTGAGGTGTCCCTGCCCATGGCAGGTGGGTTGGAACTAGATGATATTGAGGTCCTTTCCAATCCTAACTATTCTATGATTCTATGAACAGATATGGAACAAAAACAGGATTTTGAAATTGAAACACTTGATTGGTTTTGATTTGTTATTCCCATATAAACACAGTATATAAACTACTTCCCATTGGTACCGTTTTATCACAAGGTATGAGCTGTATAATTTGAGAGCATGAAATGTGAAACAAGCAATTTTTATAAAACAATCAATGAGATAACCCCATATTTAATCCAGAATAAGCGTTTCATTTTCCTGCTCTGCAGCTTTATAGTTAAAACGACTTTTTTTTTTTTTTTTTTTTTTATATTATAAAGCAGACCTTACCTCTGACTATTTTGGACAGGGTAGACTTCTGTTTGAAGGGATAAATCATGATATGTCGCAATTTATTTAGTCATCATAACATCGTCCTTGTTTGTCCTATCATACTTTTGCCCTGTCTCAGACCTGTAATAAGCTTCTTCTCAATACCATAAGCTAAATGAAAAAAGAGCATATCTTTAGACTCATCTCTACTCTGCTTCATACTACTAACCATAGGGGTAAATTGATGTTTTTTTTAAAATCTCTATGTTATTGTAGATATAGGTCTGTCCAATGCCTCTTCTAAAATTAGAACCTAGAGTGTTCTTGATCCATCATAGCTCTTTCTGGTCACACAAATAAATATCCATTAAGTTAAGAAGAGAGAGGAAGGGAGAATGATTGATTCCATACTCTTGTTATTAGTGAGTTCACCTGACAGATGGGAGCTGTCAGTTTAATGACCTGCTCCAATAAATATTTGTGTAAAATGTAAGAGCTCCAACAGGAGAGATTAAGAAAGACCCAGACTGTTGTTCACACCATTTATCTGAGAGCAGTGTTTCATTAATATGTACACAGCTGCTTTTTCTATGGGATGTGTTTGCTTTAGGCTTCTTAGGGGATTATGCTTACATATTTGGTCCTGCTGAAGAGGTCTAAGACAAAGGAATATCTAATCAGCCAGTCTTTTCAGGATTTTCAGAAATGTTACCCGGACAGCTCATTAGACACACAGTAATTCTAGCATGCTAAATGTGAATGTGGTATCATATTTATAGACCAGTAGAAATATGTCTTCCTGGGAATTCTGTAGTCGGTAGGACTTACAACATGAACTTGCATATTAAAAGAATTAAGTATCTAAATGCTCACCTAATTATGGCTAAAGTGACCTAGTAACTAACATAAAAAGTTTGTTGAGGAGGGATTTTCTTTCTGTTTAATAAGAGTGTTTTACTGTGAAGTCAGATGGGCAGCTGACCACAGGTCATGGCTGAAAAGGAATGAAGTGAGGAAAAGGTATAAAGTTACCTTTCAGCTAAAACAAAGGTAAGCAGATTGGCTGCATACAGTGGTATTGAGCTTAAATATGTCAGAGTTCAGTTTTTTCTTGAAGGAACTGTCTCAGGGTGTCTCAGGAGCTGAAGTAAGTCTATGCTTAAAGAAAACACGCAGCTAAGCAGGGCTGAGGATGCTGGGCCTCAAGTGGCATGATGATGTACACAGTCTATGTTATTATAGTATAAAAAAATGCCTGAAGATTTCTAGTTTATCAACACTTTACTATGCCTGGCATCCCATACACTGCATAGCATTGTTATCCCATGCATTGCATCTTTTGTTAGTAGTTTTATTATTGAATGTATGAATCATCTGTTTTTATAACTATTCATCTTTACAGAGAAATTAATAATAATCTTAAAAGACATATCATACAATTTTGTTATTTCTCTTTCTGACAATTTTATTGTCTCAATTAACCAATAACACTATTCCTAGAGCTGAAGATGTTAATGTAGAAAGAGAGATGTCTTGGCATGACAAGACATTATTATAGATTAAAGTTTTTATTGCTGCTAAACAAAGAGAAGCAAGAATTGAAAATGAGATGAATGCTCTGTCACTTACTGAGCTCAGTGGGCTTGATTACACATTCACTTACTAGTTCTCTGAACAGGTATCCGTGCCAAAAATTATGTCTTCTGCTCATTTCTACTCACACAAACACTCATACCACAGAACTGAACTGGAAACAATGTTATCTGCATGCACTTGAAAAAAGTCTTGGCATTTGAAAGACATAAATCACTTCATATTTTTCCACAATCACTTATGATAAAGATTTAATTAATTAAAATTGGGTAAGTCCGTAAGGAAACAAAAAGTAAGGGCAAGAGTGGGGACAGAAATTCTGAATGGTCTGACTAGATTAAAAAAACCCAATAAATTCTTCTATGCATTTCTTTCTTTCTCTAGTGCTATATGTGGGTACCTCAGTTGGACTGGTGGAAGCTCTGTTGAAATCGCAGCTGTTTTTTCTGAACTGGCAGCTAAAACAACATACAGCAAATTATCTCCCTGTGTTTTGATGAGGGGGTGGTGTCTTATGATTTCCTGCATTTCCCTAAGTCTCTACCCAAAATTCTCTGCTTATGTCCTCATCCTTTCCTCTTCCTCCCTCCTGGCATCCTTGCCCTTTCTTTGCCATTGCCCTTGCTCTTCCCATTTCTGGAAAAAGTCCTATTGGAGTGACGATAATAAGCCACACAAAACACTTTTCTGGGCTCCCTTGTTTCCTGTTCACCTGCAGAATATCTGACATTGAGCTGAATGGTGTGTGATGATGAGCAAGCTTTATATTGAATTTTACAGATAATAAAAAACTTTGAGCTAAATGGGCTTGAGGGAAACAGAAGTAAGTCTTCAAGGCTGTTAATCTAACAGCCTTATAGAAGGCAGAAAGAAAGTGGTGAGATACAACAGTTATTGTGACCGTATTTACAAATTGAGAAATGCATGAGCCTTGTCAATGGACTCTAGCTTCTAAATTCATTAGCACTGAATTATTTTTACAGTTACTGCTCAAAATAGAGTGAGGACTTTGTTGGAGACTGAAATCACCTGTAGCTCTATACAACAGACATGGTAAAGGAATTCTTTCCCTAGCAAACATTACAGTTTAAGGTGGAAGGGCCGCCTGTAGAAAAATAGACCAATTACCTTGTTCATTTAGTTTCATGTCTTTCCTCTGAACAGTGAGAAGGCATCCTGTTAGTGTCAAATGTAGTGAGAAATTTTTGAAGTAGATACATATTTGTCCTTTGAATGAGGCATATATCCACAATCTATCCACTTAATATTAATCAGTACTTGCATTAGATCAGTGACCTACAATGTTGTTTTTATTCTTTTGTTAAAATGATGCTTCCAAATGCTTCTTCATTTGAAAAAGGACTCTCTTTTAAACCTGCATATGGTCCAACCCTCTTTTAAATCCTGCACATCGTCCAAACACATCCCTTTAACTATACTGCTTTTCAAAATATGAAATACACAAACATTAGGCAGAGAATGAAATTAGTATTAGCCATTTGTTGTTTGCAGTGTTCTTTTTTTCTCTTAATTTTTATTTATCCTAATTTTTTTTATTTACCCTAATTTTTATTTATCGTTTCTAATGCTAATGAGCTCTAGCTTCAAATATCCCTACTATATTGCTGATAACTTGCAATTTAGTAAGCACAGAAAATCACGTAAATTTTGGACTGTGGTGTTACATTCAGCAGGTAATTCATATGAGGGATAATGTATATGTTTCAAAGTTTCTCCTGTCAAACTCAAAAGTGCCGACAGTTGAAGGACACAAGGACACAGAAAAGGGAGTGGGTGCAGGGGGTGCAGCCAGCACCTGAATCACTCTCCTGAATACTCTACACAATCATGCATCAGTTCTTTGTTAGCGTACCAATATGTTGTTAGATTTTGTGCTCAGTGACTTTTCCAAGCATTGAGTATATGCTTTCTGAAGTGTTTGCTAGCTGGTGACGCAGGGAACATAATTTTGGTTAGAACTGTGTCTGAAATAAAGCCTGCCGTAGCTGCTTTGCTCTGTGACTGTGTCTACAGGTATAAGTTAATCGAAAATGGCCTTCAGTGTCTGAACTCAGTATCTATTCACGTACAAAAAATCCCTGGATTGCTTACAATTTCCCTTACAAGACTTAAGGATACAGCCATCCAAGTTGCAGCTCTGGATTTAAAATCTGTGAAAGTTAGTTTCCTTTTTTTTTTCTTTTTTTTCTATACATGACAGAAAATCACAGTGAATAGAAAGTGTCTGTAGCTCTTAATACTTAATTTAAATCCTCTTCAGGTGGTTGAGAAAATCACGAGGAAAACACAGGACTTTTGTCTTAAAATATTTACCTTGGTACTTACTGGAACTGAGTGGACACAAAAGGTGACATGAAAATACTGTATTTTTAATATACTCTAACACATGAGATGGAGAAAAAATGCAGTCAAGAAACCCTCAGATCCAATGCTTGAGCAGTTCAGGAAACCACCAGATTATGCTATAGATATTATTGTGTTGGGTGATTAAAAATGGTTCATTGTGTGCAATTTCATCACTGTACACTTTAACTGGGTGTAGAGCTCAGCCTTAGAAAACCACATGGCTTATGGACAGGCTTAAAAAACAATGAAAAGCCTTGATGCCTGCATGTAGTATGTGTTGAAAAAAGCGAAAGCCTGAGGGCTACATGTTATAGAATCGTAGGATAGTTAGGGTTGGAAAGGACCTCAAGATCGTCTAGTTCCAACCCCCCTGCCATGGGCAGGGACACCTAACACTAAACCCTATCACCCAAGGCTTCATCCAACCTGGCCTTGAACACTGCCAGGGATGGAGCATTCATAACCTCCCTGGGCAACCCATTCCAGTACCTCACCACCCTAACAGTAAAGAATTTCTTCCTTATATCCAATCTAAACTTCCCCTGTTTAAGTTTCAACCCGTTACCCCTTGTACAGTCCCTAATGAAGAGTCCTTCACCAGCATCCCTGTAGGCCCCCTTCATGCCCCCATGGTTTTTATTTCAAACAGAGACTTGAACCATTAATATGAGTCACAGCGCACCTAAACTTCCATGTGACACATGGAAGGTTACATGTATTCAGCTGGACACTCCTGTGTGGACATCAGTGAATATGAGAGAAATCAAGCGAAAGAAACTCAGAGGTTACTCTATGTTTGGTCTTCTTGTGTTCCTATACATGGTCTGCACCAACTACCGTACATTTGAAGGTGCTCATGTGACCCTGCCATGAAGCATGAAGAGCCTTCATGGAAGGATCCAAGTGCTACATGCTCTAGGGACAGCAGGCATCTGTAGGCCATCTGATTCAACATGTGTGATAGGTCAGGCTACAGTTCTATCTTCAGCCATCATATCTTTGGGAAATCTTTGGCAAGAGTCTTGCCTGAAAGCTAAGTGGCCTCTGTCACCATCCAAAAACTGGGGAAATAGAATGCATGTCTTGAAGTCAGTGATGTATTAAGTACTGGATCGAGGTCTGATAAATAAGGATTTCCTTAGTTTTAAAATCAATGCATTGGCATTGTATTAGCCCTGTCAAATTAATCAATTTTTTAAAGTCAACTTTTCACAAAAAGATCTTGAAGTTTGACATGCAGGTTGACTGAATTACTCTGTTAGGTTCTGCACTGGGGTCCGACCAAATCTTGAAGTCTTTATTTAAACAAAGGTCCTATTGATCTTGCAATTTTATCTGGGAAGGATCTCATGGCTTTGGCACTGACAACATACTACAGAAAATAGAACTTTTAAAGAGTCTGTAATAAGGAAGCTCTAGTTTGTGGTGCCAAGTATAAAGCTAAGCAGAAGCATCACCTTTATAGACTGTTCAGCATCCTTTCTTCTCACTAGAAGGGAACATATTGTGGGAATGAGTGACAAGTATTTTTGTATTAGCTGTTTTTTTTTTCTCTTTGTGTTATTAAGCCAAATTACGAGGATTATTGTTTAACCTACTGTTGGTTGTACTCCACTTGGTCCTTTGAGATGTATGTTTCACGATACTTTCATGTAAGTTACATGCCATCTCAAGAGATTTTTTTCTCAGTAAATTGATTTTTAATTAGATAAACCAGTGGAAAACAAAGGAACAAACAAAACCCAGACAACAAAACCAAACCAATCAATGAAGCTGAATTAATCTCAAATGTCACATAAATCCAAAGTGCCACTGGTCATGCTGCAGAAGTGGCCCACAACAATGCAGGATTAAGGCTTTCTAGAAGAAGCAATAAAAGCAGATGGAAGTTAGGCCTCTGTCTGATGTCATAGTAAGTGTTCCAGATATAGAAGAGTAAAGAACATCTCCATCATTGGGGACATGTAATGATGTGTATTTCTTTAGATGATGGCTTTTATTTTCCTCTTTCATTCTACAGCATGGAATAATTCCATAGAATAATTATGACAGTACTGATTCCGAGTTAAAACTTCAGCTTCTGTTCTTGTCCCTCTATTCTTTTCCCTACAAAATAGCCACAAAGTAACCAGAAAATTATCTTGAAAAGATTACTAAAGATTCTTCCATTCCTATGGTAGAACAAAACCAGAGAAATGTGCACTGAAAGGGTCGACTAAGGAGAGATTTGAGATGTCCTACTTGATTGCTGCAGTCAATATAATTTAGATCAGCTATAATGGTCTTTTCAGTGAAGCTAAAAAAAGAAAGTAGCTTTGAATCACTTCCATTTCATAGACCCTTCTCATATGCACTAAATATGACCTCAGCATAAACTGAGACAGCGTATGAGAACTGTATAGTGTTTCATGTTTTCTACAGAGACTCTGAATGTCTTATAGCAATAAACTCTTTGATACAAGAACAAACAGATGAGTTAACTGCTGGAATAACTGAATCAGTCACCAACTAAACAGTTGCAAAAAGTTATGTCTTTCAGAAAAAAAAGAAAGAAAAAAGTCTATTCAAAGAAATATTTTCTTGTGCAGCAAGCTTTAGCTTTTCTAGGGAAAGAAAGAAAAAAGATAAAAGAACCTCACCCAGCTGCTACTTGTGCTTTGGTCAGTTTTCCTTACAGAGTGATGTCAAAAATAATTCTGAAGCTGATTGTTTCCCCTTAAAGAAAAATATGGCTGTAGTACTTTTGCAGAAATGTGACAGTTTTGTTGTTGTTCTTTCAACAGCCCTTCTAGTCATGCTTTCCTGCTTTTTTCTTTGTTCCACAGATCTCTCAAAGCAGCTCTGTGCTTAAACTTTAAATGATATTTCAACTTACTGCAAACCTCAAAGTGTTGGCATACTTCCAAGGCATTTAAGACTTGTCCCCCTTTAAAAGGAAAGAGAAAAGAGAGTGAAAAGGGACAGGAAAAAACTTGTAATGAATGCCACACCTGCATAGCTGAAAGGGGTTTTATATACTAGAGGTCTCTGGAGTTTTTCAGGTCCGGAGTTTATAACGTAGCAATTAAAGCAGGCATTGTAGTAGCACTCACTATCTTAGATCTTTATCACTTGAAATTGTTACATTAAGTAGAGGGGAAAGGAACCATGGTTGGGGTAATATTGTGTTTTGAAGGATGAAATAATTTTGTGAAAACTTCCATTTCCAAGTAAAAACAACAACAAAGATGTGGTTCTTGCCATAAGAATTAATTTGTGCTGATGATGCATTAATAGAAAGATTAATCACCAAGTGTCTTGGTTTTGGCTTCTAATAAGTAATTTGTGATTTTACTTCATCCACTACATTTTTTGAGTAAATGCTTTATAAAGAAAACAGACCTAGAAAGAGGTGAGACAAGATTTCCTGAAGCAATGCTTATGTAAAAACTGAATATTAGTCATATTGAAACATCAGCAGACACTCGAAAGTAATCCATCTGGGGTCATTCTCTTAACAGAAGTGGAGATATTTGGGATCAGTTACATTCATATCAAGAGGAAACACACTACTTTATAAAACTATTTTTAATCCCAGTAATGGATCCCAGTGATAGAAATAAAGTTATCTGCTCCTGTGACTAGATCATATCTTACTACAATTCCCATTTTTCACAATTTCTCTGTGATATAGAAAAAAACTATTATGACATTCTTGTTGGTGTAAAGCGACCACAGAGTTGCACCTACACTTTTAGAGTTATGCTTGTTCATAAAATAGACCACAGTCTCGCCTAGGTTATTTTTTTCGCATCTAATATTATTTACTTTTTGAAACTCTCATCCGATATGTGAAAAAACTGGGGGACATCAGCACAGCCACTGTTGAATACCAGGTCACAGGGACTGAAGGAGTAAAAAGGCTCTACTCATTCCTGAGTAGATGAACAGGAAAAAGGAATAGCAGAATTTGAAATGGAGAAAAGCTGGAATTCAGGCTGAAAGGCTAAAGTTTACAAAGCAGAAATTCAGACAATTTAAATTAAAAATCTTAAAGGCAAACTATCAAAGAAATAGCAAAAGATCTGATACCTCTTTCATTTTACTTCTTAATTCTAATAATGCTATCATATGAAGTTTGGAAAGCTGCAACACTGAATGAACAAATATTATTTTCTATGAGTGCTTTTATTCCAATTATTAAGATTACCTCGCAACCCCATTTTGCCAGGCTATATTTGTTATGAAAAGACCTTTGTCACATGTACTAAGAAAACATACATCAACAAAAAAGAATTTCTTGCCTGTTACATAGCATTAGGAGAATGAGAATAATGTGGAATATATAGTCTAAATTTGAAAATAGCTGGAGTAGTTTTTTGTTTAAATCCTTTCACAAAAATCTTTCTCCATTGGAGTGTAATATGACTAATTCACAGGTCATAAATCATACGTATGCTCCTCAGAAAAGTAGACACCATGCATGCTATAGTAGAGTGTGTGTCCTGCACTGAGAAACAAATATGTACTCCATCCTCCACAGATCCACCCTAATGACCTTCTGCAGCTTCACTTTGTATATCCCAGGTAAAGCAAGTGACTACAGCAACCTGAGAATTCTCCTATGTATGACACAGTCACTATGTTTTAGCCATTTTATTTACTTGCCTTTAATTCATGGACATTCAGAACTCCACTGAGAAAAAAACCACATACCAAACTTTTGTTAATTTAGAGAAGAAATAAGCATCCAGAACATTGATGTGATACTGAAAACCCATTTCATGTTTCTATATTACAAAAAAAAAATTGTAGAAAATAATAGGAAGCAATCTGAAAAAGGGTCTCAGGAGCAATAGCATCCAGACTGTCTCATAAATACAGAGGGTAAAAAAAAGATGGCTTTTTCATAAATGTGAAAAAAGAGCTGGCCCTTGGCAGAAAGATACAATTATTGACTGAAAAGAGATTATATGAATGAGTACATACCTAAGGAAAACCCTGAGTATGAGCAAAACCATTAAAGAAAAGCCAGTAATTGAAACTAAAAGTAAAATTCCACAATAGTACCTTTGTCAGAATTGCTTTCAGACATTAGTGCTGAATGAAAGTAGAAAGTTGGATCAAAAGTGAGTGGAACTATTGGTTAGCCTTTTTTTTTTCTTTGTAATTAGACACTTGTGCAACTCTCAGTAATGCCACCAAAGCCATCTGTATCTTGTCCCCACCCTTTGTCTTGTATCATCCGTTTCATCTATTTTTGCTTATTTTCATCTTTTCTTGAATAGCTTCTGTCTCCTTTAGAAGGACTGATACAAATGGGGATAGCTCTATATTTTTCTTTGTAAGCTCTGGCCTAAATAATTTCACAGGTATGCAATCAGCCATACATGCTGTAGACACACAGGTGTTTGCTACAGCAGATACTTCCCACACTGGTTTTCTCTCTAAGTTTATGTCTACATATCTACAGATTAACATTTATAGAAGATCTTGTCTGAAAGTCATCAATTTCTGGTACAGACCAAACTTAAAATTATTTTTCAAAGTCAAAAGACCAAACTTAAAATTATTTTTCAAAGTCAAAATATCATGTTCAGTTACCCTGATTATTTTTTCTGTGTTTCCCTCTTTCTGACTGAAGTCTTGCAATATCCAGAAGCTCAGTTAAAATCTCCAAGGTAAAATGATAGATCAACTGATGATAAATTCTTCTTAAACAATTCACTTTCTCTCTGATGCTACTTCAATTATCAGCTATGCTTCTTATATCAAGAAAATAAGACATATTACAGATGGTGAAATAGTGAGATAAGTATACTTGGAGAACTATAAAAGCATGTCAAAGTACAGAATTTGTTTTTCCATAAAGTAGTTATCCATTATCAGATTGATTCTTTTGTTCTCAAATAACTCAGAAAACATAATCTCAGGGGAGAGGTGAGATGGAATTCATGGGGCAGAAAAAAGATAATTCCTGCAAGATCCTTGCTGACCTTGGGAACTGATGCCAGAGCTCCTGGCTGCTGAAGAGAGGCCTGCCCCATGCAGGCACCCATTGCCAGGATGGGTTGTTCCAGACACAGTTGCTTGATTCACCAGCTGTTTGGGGTCTGGATGATCTCCATAGCCATATGAGCTTTGTCAGGATTTGCCTCATTTAATACTCAGTAATTAGTTATGATGACTTTGTCCAGTGTTTCATGCTGTGAGGGAGTGTGAATTTCGAAGAGAGAAGAGAGTAATGTGAATACTGAAACTTGCACCATGATCAATATTTGTTTCCTGAAGAGAAGAATCCTTGCAACCTATTCAACTTCTTCTTCTGTCTTCTTAGCCCGTAAGGGCTTCTTCTACTGCTGAAGATCTGAAGGCACAACAGTTGCAGTGATAATATGAAAAAAAAACAACACAAAAGCAACAACAAAAAACATGCCAGTTTGTCTATAGCGTAGAAAACAGGCTTGAGCTGTAACAGAGGTGTGGTCTAACAATATTTTGTGAATATTTAACAGAAACATATGCGTAGATTTTTTCACATGTTTAGATTTTTTTCATAATTCTGTGGGGCAAAGGAATATAAGAGGCCTGCATATGTTCTGAGCTATCTTTATTCTCTTCATCAGGACGAAAAGTCACATTTCTATTTTTTCCTTGCAATATTGTATTGTATTGTATTGTACACAAAAAGCAAGTGTATATGATCTAGGTGAAACCAGACATAGAACTTAAAGACCAAATGAGTAAGTGCAAATTTTCTCAGCAGTATTTTCAATCACATGAATCAGTTAGGCAGCTGGCAGCATCTTTACAGGTAATAGTATTAAAATGCTTAGATTTCTGAACAATTAACAACTTATTTAAGAGCATTAACATTTTGTAGGTCTACTTTAGGCTGTTAACTTCAAAAATTACCTTTCAGGGTCAATATGATTGATTTCAATAGTATTATTACATTAATACTGATACTAATACTGATTCTGGAAGTTTCTACTTTAACACATATGCAGCCTGTGAAATATGTTCCAATGGAAGACTGACAACTGAAAGTTAGTAATAGAAGTAAATAATAATGATTTTTTAAATGTATTAATAACAATTTGATTATACAGAGAGTTCCTAAGCAAAAAAAAAAACAAAAGTATCTCTCTCTTGTGTAGCACTGAATGACATAATACAGAAACAGGAACTCCTCCCTAAAAAGTAATCCAGGCCTTGATGTTCTTGTCTCTCTTTTAAGCAATTCCTTTAACTGAGGAGTGTCTGTGCTTGGTACTGATAAGTAGCCTTCATAACTTACAACATTAAATACTGAAATAATGTACCCTAAAATAAATATCCTTTTTCAGCATTGTTGCCTGGCAATTTTTCTTTTCCTGTTTTATGAGACATTGCTATTTAGCTAATAAAAAATGTTATATGCTAGTGTTTTTCCCACCCTGATAACTGTGAGACATAACAAGAGAAAACAACCCCAGATTTGCTGACCTGTTACCGGTAACTGTTGAGCGTGGGAATACCAAGCTACACTGATGCCCATAGTGCCTGCCTTCCAGTCAGAGCTCAATTTACCCCTAGCTTATTCATAAATGGAAATATTTTCACATGGTTTATGTCAAATCATTCATTATCAGAGAAATTATTTCACTAAATCAATCCTATAATTTTAGGGTTGTACAGTTTGTTTTAATTGTTTTTTGCTAACTTCCTGTTATTTCTATAGTAAAAGCTTGGCTTGAAATACCTTTGGCTGAATTGCTTCTAGACACTATTGTTTGTAAGAATTACTGTATGCAAAGAACAGAAAAACACTACAGCTCATTAAACCTTCTCACAATACTCCCTTTTTCAAGGAAAGGGGAAGGTGATGGTGTACCTCTGTACAAACAAACACAATGAACGTGGAAAAGAAAGTGTTTTGACAAAAGATTCCACTTGATTCAATTGCACAACAAATTTCACACCTTCTTGTTTCTGAAAAAAAAAAAAAAGAAAATTAGCCAAAACCCAGCCTTACTTCCTTACTTTACTGGAAATCACAAACTTGTGGTAATTTCAATAGGAACACAACTATTTCAAAACTTCACACATATTGATAAATCTACAACGAGAGACACAGAATGTTCTTTATGATACATCTGAAATTTGGAGTGTGGGAAGAGGCCTGTCTGCAGCGGTGATGGTCTGCTGCTGTGGAAGTGGTTGCAAGTAACAAATACATAGTTCATTTAGTCCAGAAACTTTCTCCTTGTTTGTATAGTACCTGAATGGAGGAGGATCCTGATTCTGCAAGTAACCTGTAGTTTTGAGCATAATTAAAAGCAGTAGTAGGCTAGATAATTACAGGACCAGTTATTCTGGAAGACACATTCAGAAATCAAAATTATAATGAAAATAGGTCTGAAGTTAACAAGTTGAAATTTAGCATAGATAAGAATAAAATAACTGATAAAAAGGTTAAATCAAATTAAGAAATTTTGGAATATCTGGGTACTTAGCGATATATAAGCAAACATCATGTGGTTGGCCCACTAAAAGTTGCAAAATATAATTTTGTGGAAAAGTCATCCCTTACTCCAAAAGCTATCCCTTAAGGGATATAAGGATATATACCTTATATCCTAGGATATTTGATCCTATCAGAATATCTTGTGTAGAATATTCAGAAAAAATTACTTGGCTTCAATCTAGTTCTAATTATAGCAGTCAAAACAGTAGCACCAGCAATTAATTAAGATATTGTTAGTAGACATTAGTACCACAAGAGATACAACATAATTTGTCTCTGCTATAAACTTCCATCTTTCTCACCAGAAAATCTTAAAAGATTATGACTGATCAGTGATTAAACTAGGTGATTCTGTCATAGGTAGGACTTGATGACCTCTTGAGGCCCTAACCTTAACCCTACACTTCACTGTTGCTAGGGTAACTTATTTCCAAGTAAGACTCTATAAGCCCCTATGTCATGATAAACCTACTTTCTATATTTTGGAAATGAAGTTAATAGGTTCTTGAGATATTAACCAGACCCACAAAAAGAAAACCAGGTGTTAGTCAGGTTAAATATTTCTGGAAAAGTAACTGAGGGAGAGATGAAAACAGTCTTCGATGTTTGTCAAGGAAGTAATATGTTCCAGTTATCTCAGCAAGTCAATCATGCTTCATACATCAGAAGGTATAAGTTCCTTAAAGGGTCCTGCCAATCTAAAAGAGTGGCAAATTCCTTTCTCAAGCAGGGAAGAAAGGTATGTCTGACACAAACCCACATTTGGTAGAGTCTATCTATCATCTCAGAGCACAGACATGGCCAAGGCTGATACGTGACTCAGAGAAAACTGGGGAAAAAAATCCAATCCAACAGATGAAACTGTCTATCAAAGACAAGTCCTTCCTGACCTCTATAGTTTATTAAATGAAACCCTGAAGTATGAAATGTGATTTAGATCATCATAATACAGAACTGCAGCTGTTCAAGTGATGCTACCTTTTTTTTTTTCTTGAGTAAAAATTATGTAAGAAATTAAATATTATCGGTTACCATCATTTAAGCCAATTATGATTTCCAGTGTTAGTGATATAAATACAGTTTTCAAAGCTAGTCCAATTGTAAACTGTATTTGAACATAAGTTCCATCAGCCCATATTTAACAAAAATGGATTTATTTTTTTTTTCTCAGCATGAAAAAGGAAATAAAAAATGAGATTGCTGAGAATTTGGTCCTCTTGCCTATGTACTTTCTGAGCAGTGAAAGTAAAAGTTTTGATAATTTATGTTCTGCACACCACATCACCACATTTTATTGAAGTGCTATAGAGTATATTTAGCTAAAACAAATACTTGCATATATTAATCTATTCCTAAATCAACATGATTTTCTGAGTTTCTTTACAAATCTGACTGCTCCTGCAAAGCATTAGATTTGTTTTTTCCTTCTGCAATTGTTAGAATGGAAGTTCTGATATATGAAAATAAATGCCTATTATTGACTTAAAAAATTTTACAATTTTTAAAAAACTTATCAAGGGTAAGGCAAGGTCTTTTCGAGGTCTCTCATGCTTTTTGAGATTTATCAGGCTTTTGAGCATCATGCATGGCTTTTAAACTGAGGACTGCTATTCAAACATATTTGAGGTTATTGTCTAGTTTTCAGGAAGTTCCCTTTGCTGTTACTTTCTTGCAAGGCCATTAAACTCCTTTGTAACTTGGCCTGAGGTCACTTTATTTAGGGGATAAGCTGCTAGATGGAAATGAGCAGCACTTTTATTAGCAGAGCAAGTGCTTAGCTCCAGGTCCTCAAAGGCTTTTAATGCATGCAATCAGCATGGAAGCAACTACTCTGCATAAGCTGTTCAGCTTTATGGAAGTACCTGTTCATTGTACATACCAAATACTTAACTCTGTCATTAGTTCAACCACATTCTCACATACCATTGCATCTGTCTATAAACATAAATACTCTGGTCCATGTCATTTATCCTTATGTGGTTCACCTCTTTATACATAGGTGCCAGCATTTTTTTCAAATACTGAAGAAATGGTTTGATACTGACTGTAAAGTAAGAATGATATTAAATAAACTACTAACTGAAAATATACTGTACATTTTGTGGTATGTACATAGCATGATAGAACAATGTAATCATGCAATTGAATTAATATGGATTTCCCATTTTTTATGCTTTAAGATGATCATCAGAAAAACAAAGAAGGAAGTTTTCTCCTCTTCATTAACGCCTCCTGCATTGCGAGAGTGATTAGGTGCATTACTGAAGCCTCTAGACTTCCTCTGCACATAAAACATTGATCATTGTCAGGGGAAAGAGACCTGATTGACTAAGAATCAGATCTGTTACACATTCCTTAGTTCTAAAGATTTGGAGTATCTTGCCTTTACTGGAAAAGGGAATAGTATTTTATCAGAAATCTGGTCTGAACTCTATCTTACAATCCCATTATTGCCATTTTGTTCCTATCAAACTTTGAATTTAGCCAAATTGGGGTTAAAATCACAAAATTAAATTTTTAGCATTTCTTTTATATGTTAATTTGTTGATTAAATATTAATGTTAATTCTTGTGTTTATTCTTGTTAGATTTTAATTATTGTTAAGTGCAGGAATTTTGATTCAGAATACTATAGCGTGATCTTTAAAAAGTTTTTAAAGTAGTTCTCTGGTTGTGAATGAAGTTCCTGTCTGCTTAGTGGGCCTGCTTGCCCATTATCCACGCAGATAGATTTTCTCAGTTCCTCTTGGATCACTTCCCAGGTTAGTAGATGGCACCTTTCCATACCAAGCTTGTCTGAGCCCATTTTAACAAAATCTAGAGATTTTACTTCAGTCAGGATCATTTGCCTGTATGACATGGGGCAGGGAGGTTTAAACCATAGGATTAAATCATATATTTTTAAAAAACATTTGACTTGATACTCTTCCACAGAATCAATTTCTTCAGTTTGTTTTGATCTGCTTTTAGCACAAAAAGCTACCAGTGCAGGATACTGCTGTACATAATGCTCTCTGCATTAATTGTACTGAAAGAAAAAGCAGTGATTAAAGAGCTGTGAGGAGGAAAACCAGAGCAATGAAGTAGGAAAAAATCATGTGGCTTTCAAAATACCAGGGTCAATGAAATCCCATCCTCTATATAAGAACTAGTTCAGCAGTCCAAGTAAGAGTCAAAATGTCTGGCTAATGGCCTCATACTCTCAGCTTGGGAGTTTTTCACAAATCAGGATCAGAATTGGTTTGTCTCCCAGCAAAATCTGGCCATTTCCTATTTAATTAGTGAAACCAAGCTTTGAGATGTAATCCTAAAATGATCATATCATATTTTTTCTATACTTATGTTCTGGATTGTTGAATCACTTATTTTGGGTAGTCACAATGTCTGTGGGAGAAGAGACAAATAGGTTTGCCCAAAACCTTTAGTAAGTTTAGTAAACAGTGCTTGTATGTCACAGCAAAACCTAATCTCTCAGTTTAGGTGAGGGCTTACATCCCTCAGAGATCACACAGATATATCCATAGTATTTTGTTTAGGCATAAACATAATTCAATATGCATAAGCCTTCTGTCTTAAATAATTTATTTCCACAAGAAGCAGGCTAAAACAACTCTTCACAAGATGCACATGTGCCATATAGCTCTCAGAACACTTTTATTATGATGTTTGAAGTTTTGTTTTTGTTTATTATATGGGCACATCCTGCAGCTATGTGGCCTTTTGAAATGTGCTATGGTTAATAACAGTCAATTTCTTATTGCTGTACAACCAGCATAATAATGACCACAAGTAATTTCTGGTTTCTCATAGGTCCTGGAAAGAACAGTTCTGATACAATCAGAGTGACTCAGAATTATTTTGTATTTTGAAAACCAAATAAAAATGGTAAAATTTAAATTATGTTCCTAATGTTTTTATGTGTTTTGCTTTTTCTTTAGGGTCCAGGTTATGTCTCCTACATTTTTCATCAAAAAAAAAAAAAAAAGGATAAAGCTTTCATATTTGTGTTGTGAATTAGACAGAATTTCTTTAAATGCATTTTTTCTAATTTTTCATAGTAGACTATCAGTTCCATTTGAAGTATAGATTAACTTGGAGACAGACACGTAATGCAAGCCACAAGATTTATTGACTATTCAGTCAATATATTTCTTTATTCCAACAATTCCAGGAAAATATAAAGGCTTCCTTAATAATTATTTCAGTTTCTATTTAGGTGGATTGTTTTTGTTTGTTGTTTTTTTTTATTTTTTTCTTTTAATGCTCTGTGTGATGTGATAGCAGGTTCTAACTAGTTTATGACTTAAGACTTTTAATTTTTTGACACTGTCAGACTTTTTTTGTGTATATAAATGGAAACATTAATTACTGGCAGACACAATAATTCTGTGCCAAAAAAAGATACATGCATATTTATTACAAGAGAGTATTCAGCTTCCCATTAACTTCAGGCAAAAGCATAAGAACCCCTGAGATTATATTAATGCACTACAATCTTAATGTTCATTATTCATTGTGGAAATTTATGACATCACTGCTCAGACCTTTTCTGAAGATTTATGGGATGAGGATATTACTCATATCAGTTAGTATTCAGTGAAGTAGGCTAGATGGCTATTTTTGCTTTTCTTTAACATACCGAGTTCACACCTTCCCAGCTCTCTACTTTCCCAAAGACAGAAGAGTAATTTCTAAACCCAGTGACTGCAGCACTGCCCTCCAGTCACTTTTAAGGATCAGATCATCTGTAACAGTTAGCTCTTCTTGGAATGGCTAGAACTGTCCCTTTTGGCATACACTGCAATTTTCCTTTTGGCCAACAAGCAATTAGGATTTTCAGCATAGATTGTTAGATCAAGGAAGTAATGATTCAACGTGTTTCATTCTTTCATTTGAGTAAAAAATCAGTATGCTTGGAACATATGTTTCTTCCCTGGAGAAATAAAATAGATATATCTGTCTTTACCAGTGAAGAGAAAATGGCATGTTTAATAAAGCAGATGACCACATTATACTTTCTATGTTGGCCACATTTCATTTTGGCAAGGCATTTGAATAACATATTTTTCATTACAATTGAATATAATACTCTTGTTCGTTTCTCGTCAATACCCTTCTTCACTTCTTCCAAATGACAATGAGGAAAATAGCATATAGAATTACATCACACAGTAGAATATAAAATAATTATTGCAAATTCCTAACTCTGTAATTGTGTATTTTGTGAAAATTAAGCAGCCAGCTGTTGCTAAACATTCTGAACTCCTCCAGTGAAAGGAACTGCATGTAAATTAAAGTACACATATCCCAGGGTCTGAAGTGAATTGGGTGGTGGAGTTCCCAAGCTACTCATCATATTTGAAAACTCATGGCAGTAAGGCAAAGACCCCAGCTGCTAAAAAAAGGGAAACATAACTTCCATTTTTAAAAAGGGTAAAAATGAGGACCCTGGGGGACTATTGATCAGTCAGCCTCACCTCTTTGCCAGTAAGATCATGTAGTGCATCCTTCTGGAAGACACATTTAAACATTTGGAAGACAGTGAGGTGATTAGAGACAGGCAGCGTGGCTTCCACAAAAGCAAATTGTGCCTTCTGACAGAAGAAGTGACAAGGGTTTTAAACCAAAAGAAGGTAGATTAAAATTGGATAAAAAGAATTTTTTTTTTATGATGAGTCAAGTAAGGTGCAGGCACAGGTTGCTCAGAGAAGCTGTGGATGCCACATCCCTGGCAGTGTTCAAGGCCAGATTGGGTGGAGCTTTGAGCAATCAAAAATATGTCTCTCTTCCTAGCAGGAGACTTGGACTAGGTGATCTTTGAATGCAAAATACTTTCAATGCAAAACATTGTGACTACATGATTCTATGGTAAACATGAAGTAGTTTAGCTAGTAATCACTATTTTTCAAGCCCAAGTTCTTATTTGGCCCTATCTGCACCACTAGGGATCTATTCCACTTTTTAACGAGTATTTTTTGACCTTATTAATTTCTTGAACCTTGTTATGCAGTCTTTTTAAGTTTATTTCCCTATTCATAATGCAGAAGTAATTAGAACAGGTGCTCATTAGATTTAAGTACTCTGTTAGACAAATAATATGAATATTATTCAAAATTTGTTCATGTATATTACATGTATATGTAAATGAAAGCATTTTATATATTTCATATACTCTGATAATGTTTTAAACCTGGAGAAGCAAAACATATCACAGCAAACTTAAACTAGTTTAAGACTGGGAGAAGTCCCAACAGATCAGCCAGATATTTTGAATTTATTTTTGCAAATATATACCAAAGTAGAATATGGCTTGGTTCTGGTTTCTATATAAATTAATATTTTTTTTTTTATGTTATCATGATTCTGGTGTCTTAGGATACATATCTAAACTTTATTTTGTCTTTTACATGATCTTACCTAGTAATCAAGACTAAAGTTATAAAAGACTGTTTCTTCACACTACGGTTAAGGTTGATAAAGATTCTTTTTAACTCAGTTATCTGCTTTCATAATGTTTCTAAATAAAAGATTATTCCTGGTTGTTAAATTTAAAAGTGGTTTGGCATACCATTTTATAATCATACAAGTATATGAGATTTTAAAGTTCATGTAATTTTAAGGCATTTATTTATGTAAATAAAATATATTGGTGAGCTAATTAAAAATAAAAAAGTCACAGTAACTGTTCATAGTAGAACATTAATAGTTTCTTGCCGGTTAAGTAAAGATTATGCCCCCATCATACTCCAACCATAAGAACTGACAGTGAAAGATTACAGCATGAGAAAACAACCTGCCTTTCCACTGAGCGCCTCAGATTATGGAAAAAAAGAGTTTTGGGGAGAGAGTTACACTAGTTATATGTGTATACCAGATTTATTTATGCTTTTAAATATTTTTAGCTTCAGAGAATTGCCCCACTTAGATGCGTGATGGGTTGACCTTGGATGGATGCCAGGTCCCTACCAAGCCTCCCTATTGCTCCCCTTTGCAGTAGGACAGGGGAGACAAAATAAGATGGAAAAGACCTTATGAGTCAAGATAAAGGGAATTTAATAAAACAAAAGCAAAGGTTGTACATGGAAGCAAAGACAAACAA
Source organism: Melopsittacus undulatus (assembly GCF_012275295.1). Taxonomy (NCBI): domain Eukaryota; kingdom Metazoa; phylum Chordata; class Aves; order Psittaciformes; family Psittaculidae; genus Melopsittacus; species Melopsittacus undulatus. Next base: position 70,455,486 of record NC_047557.1, on the reverse strand, counting down.
AAGATTTTATTCTCTTCCTCTTTGGAAGGCTATGTGCAGCCACGTACTGGGAAAGTAGGACTTCTGTATGCATAGAAGCTGCTCTGGAAGACAAAAGTTGTAAATAACAATTCTCCTTCCTCCTTCCCCCTTTTTCCTTAGCTTTTATTGCTGAGCAGACATCATGTGATATGGAATACCCCCTTGGGTCAGCTGTCCTGGCTATACCCCCTTCTAAAACTTTGCCCATCCTTAGCCTGGTGGTGAGCAGAAATGTTAGACAGCCTTGATGCTGTCTGAGCACTGTTCAGCAGTAGTCCAAACACTGGTGTGTTATTAATTCCTTGCTAGTTACCAAGGGCAGCTGTGGCGAAAAATAACTCCCTCTCAAACAGACCAATATGATGTGAAAGATTAATTTGACCTCATGAGTTGAAAGTCTACAGACATTTAGAGAAATATGTTCATAGCAAGGCCAACAAAATGGGATGAAAAAGAAAGTCCTGCCCCTACTAGATAATATATACATTTCAGAACTCTTAAGGGAATAAGAGAATATCTTGCATTGTTTTCTTGATACATTAAGCACAAAATAAAAAGCAGGTTTTATCAACTATAATTCAAGAAACTGGAAACCAGAATAAACTATTTTCTTCCTTTAGTGGAGGAATTACAGACTCTGAATGTACACTTTTGTTACCTTTCCTAAGTTCACATTCTCTCTCTTCCTTTTTTTAGCCAACATCAACTCCTTCTCACATTAGTATCATTCAGAAGTGGAAAATAGAGAGCACCTTAGGGGTGAATCAAATTACCTGACTTATTTTTCTTTCCTTCTATTTTATACTTCATGGAGGCATCTATTTTATTTCCTACTGACAAGTATCAGGAAAAAGCTAAAAGAAGTTTTGATATGAAGAATTTAGAAAGAGTCAGGACACTATATTGTCTGACATTCTCTCAACATTTTCTCTGTGGTTATTTTCTACTTTCAGATCTGTTTGAGGCACATTTGAAGTGCAGACTTTAGCTATCATTTTTCACTACTTATATATGTTAAATTTTCTTACTGGGGGCACTTTATTCTTCACATTGTTCTCTTAAGCTATCATTATTCTTTTGGTGTTTAAGTATGCACTTCTTTGTCTTCAGGTGTTCAAACGCTTATCAGGTTGGCAGCCATCCTACTAAGGATAATAGTAAAATGATATAGTGAAAAGTACTAGCACACAGTCTTTCAGAAGGTCCTTGAAAGGCACAAATTAGAGATCCTTTATATATACATTTTAAAAAATATTCAATTTGCTATGCCTTTATAATTCTACTGAAACATTATCCTTTATTTCTCGACAAGCTGAGCTGGCAGTCTGTGTCCTACATTGAGGCTAGTTTGTTTTACAGCTCCCCTTCTATGTCGCCAACCTGTGTTAATTTACATGTTTATGAAGTTAATTTAAATAATAATTTAAATGTTAATTTAAATAATAATTAAAATGATAATTTAAATGTTTATGTTGACGCATTTGTGAGGTGAGCTGATGCCAACCTCATGAAGTTTAACCATGCCAAGTGCAAGGTCCTACACCTGGGTCGGAGCAATCTCAGGCACAGCTACAGGTTGGGCAAAAAGGGTATTCATGGTAGTCCTGCGGAGAAGGACTTGGGGGTGTTGGTTGATGGGAAACTTAACATGAGCCAGCAGTGTGCACTCGCAGCCCAGAAGGCCAACCGGATCCTGGGCTGCATCAAAAGGAGCGTGACCAGCAGGTCAAAGGAGGTGATCCTGTCCATCTACTCTGTTCTTGTGAGACCTCACTTGGACTATTGTGTGCAGTTCTGGTGTCCTCAACATAAAAAGGACATGGTACTGGTAGAACAAGTCCAGAGGAGGGCCATGAGGATGATGAGGGGACTGGAGCACCTCCCATATGAAGACAGGCTGAGAAAGTTGGGGCTGTTCAGCCTGGAGAAGAGAAGGCTGTGTGGAGACCTCATAGCAGCCTTCCAGTATCTGAAGGGGGCCTACAGGGATGCTGGGGAGGGACTATTCATTAGGGACTGTAGTGATAGGACAAGGGGTAACGGGTTGAAACTTAAACAGCAGAGGTTTAGACTGGATCTAAGGAAGAAATTCTTTACTGTGAGGGTGGTGAGGTACTGGAATGGGTTGCCCAGGGAGGTAGTGAATGCTCCACCCCTGGCAGTGTTCAAGACCAGGTTGGATGAAGCCTTGTGTGATATGGTTTAGTGTGAGGTGTCCCTGCCCATGGCAGGAGGGTTGGAACTAGATGATCTTGAGGTCCTTTCCAATCCTAACTATTCTATGATTCTATGAAATGCTCATACTGAAATATTGCATCTTAACACTGTGATAGTTCTTTAATGAGCCCTCTATTTTATTAATAAAATTATTTATAGAAATATTTAATCTCACTGATTTACCATTAGCATTAATGAGTCTAGTTATTAAGCACGTTGTTTCAGAATGCCACAAAAATACAAACCCTGTAAAACATGCAGTGTTTTGTACTAAGTTATATTGTATTTAGAGGTAATCAATGGTGTTGTAATGTTAGTTTTTCCTTAGTGAAACAGAGTTATTCATTAGCATAGAACCAGATAAGTTTTTTTACATAATTTCCCTGTCATTATTATCAGATTTTATCCAAATAATTTAGCAAAAGGCCAATCACAGAAGTAATCCCAGGCACTGAAAATAGAATGCATAAGCAGTCAGTAGAAATAAAAGTATCTCCATTGTCCTTGCCTCTTAAGCAAAGACTGCTTAATTACAACTATTAGTAGGAATCTGATTCTTCATTGCCTCTAATCTAATTTCTTGAGAGAAATAATTTTCTTACACATTGTAGGATATTATAAGACATTTTAAATCAATACAATAGTTGCTCCTCTTTATATGTACCTTCACATTGTTGTATAAATTAAATGCTATTAGTTAGTTTTCATCCAGTCTCATATATCAAGAAGCACATAAAATGATCATTTTATCTTAGGAGTAGCTTTCTACCATGATGAGTTCTGTAAAGAAACTGAAAAAGTGACTTTCAGAGTTCTGAAAGGTATCAGAAAGGTGGGAAATTTTTGAATAATAAAAGCAATCAATTTTCAATGAAAATCTTTGCTTTTGCTTTTTCCTTTTTAAACAAAACAATAGAATGAAGCCTTTCACAAAACCCACCAGAATCTCTAGAAATTTGGTTCCATATATATTTGCTGAAAGGTTAACTGAGGCCTCCCTAGATGTCTTTGAGGGACACTAGACCTTCTGAGAGATGTCATAGGCAAATGTGTATGTGACATACCTCATGTAAGTCATGAATAACCAGAGTATTCAGTAGGCTCTTTCTGTTGTTTTAGGTTTATTTGGAAGTTTGCCCAGTTTTTCTGCTTTAGGGTCTCACTTCTCCTGGAAGAGTGAAGTGGTACCATCACATCTATGATTAACAGAGGGCATTCATGTAGGATTACCTGCAGGCAGGGGCTTATGTCTTCCAGAGAAAGATTCAATTACACAGAGAATAACATATGCACTATTGTAAAAATCTGTTATTTGAAATGGTGGATTAGACCATAGTTTTTATAGGAAAAAGAACTTGTGGAAGAGTAGTATTTTTTTATTTTTTTTTTTCCTGGGGCATATTTTCTCTGATTAGGCAGGTGTTGATTTCACCAGAACATAACTTATATTGTCTAGTGCTAATGGGAGGAGATAGCAGGGGCATAAAAGCTCCTTTTTCTGCAGCATGGATAATTGTCTGATCTAAACTGTCTTCATGTGCAGAATTAACTTTTTACACTGATCTGAAGTAAATCCAGGCAGTCAGACTGTATTCTGTGTTTATTCTCTATTGCTGCATTCTAAACTGCTGAAACTATTTTTCCTGTACTTTGAGGCATTCTGGCTGGTCAGAGGATGATAAGATGATGCCTGTACTTCCATTATTATTATCATTATTTCTTTTATTATTGCTCTTATTTTTACTGTTAGAATATTGTAATTTAAGAGAAAAAGAAAAGGGTTAACTCTACTTGTTTAATTTATTGCATTTAAACACAAAACAAAGAAAAAAAAAGGGTATGTTGAAGCTTAGAAACATGAGAACAGAGTGCAAAAACCCTCAGAAATAAATATGTTCCAGACAATAGTAGCTTATTAAATCAGGCCATAGTTGCTGATTTTTCCCTTAGCTGCTTCCTTGATGTTTTCAGTGAGGAGAAGCATCCATTATCCTTCCCAATAAAAGACAGAACTGAAGGGAAAGCTGATGACTTGAATAAATTCTGTTGCACTCTATATGTGTGTGGATATGCATAGATGTTGATGATGAGGTGCTTTCATTTTTAAGAGCGTGCTCTGTACCATTCATCTGTGTATTTAAATAAAGTTGTTGGGAATATATGATACTTCAGCCTTAAGCTGTCAAAAATGAGATTCCAAAGTATTCAGCAGCACAAAATAGCATAAAAAGTGCTTTGCCACTATTTATCTGTGCTTGACAGTTTGTAGTGTTGATGTATGATATGTCACAATAAAGCACTGAAATGAATACAACTACACGAAAAAGTGAAGCTACATGGCCACAGATACTGCAATACTTCCAATTCGTCTCTGTCTACCTCTACTATTCACACACACACATTTGTAAGACACACACACACTCACATAACTACACTCACATCACTTTGTAACAGTGCTCCTGTTATAAGTATGTTGACAGCATACAGATATGCTGTACACTAGAGCCTTCCAGATAAGTACAAAGAAAATGGTAAAAGCTGTTTTATGTATATCCCAAAGTCACATTTGCCGATGACCTTAGCTAATATCGTAAGGCTCAACACCATCTGAAATCCAGGTATATATTGGATTTTCACCTTCCATACAGTTTCATCACCTTTAAAATGTCTTTTAAAGTCTTTATATATTTATTTATAAAAGTATGTATAAATTCTCTCTATATAAAAATATATGTACATTTTTATAAATAAATTTATATTAAATTCTTTGGGTATACAAATATATATGCATATATAGGTATGTGTATGTTCATATATCTGTTTCTTAACATAGAAAAATGCATGAACTTTGCTTCTCTCCTTACTTATTTGATATAAATAAATATACAGAATACATAAATAAATATAATAAACAAAGCAAGACACTCCATCTGATAAATATAATCAAAAGTAATGTTTATTGTGGGAAATACTTTCACAATAAATCACTAAGTCACAAGGTTTTATAGCATTCAGGAGAGAAGACAGTATGCCTGATTATTTCATACTTGTTAAAAGAAACTTCTCTGCAAAGAATGAAATTAAGTGGGAAAAAAAAAATAAAATCCAACCAGACTTGTTAAAATGAATATCTATAAACAAAATCCCTGTGTTAACTAACTTTCCCTTTTAGCTGTTGACCTGACAGCAAATTTCTGTCACAATACTAACGTGGAAACAACACTAAAGTATAGGGCTACTAGTCTAAAATAGGTGACACTTTAATAAATTAACGAAAAAAAAAACCAGTTTAAAATCTACTTATTTTAGCATTAGGACTGGTTTCCAACTAGTTTTCAATATTTTACTTGTACTAGGTCGGATATTCTCCTAATTTTGGTGGAGCCAAGTTCGCATGAATATCTGTTATATAATCTGAACTTTGTTCTTCCACCATTCCAAACTTCACAGTTTTACGGAGAATTTATTTTCAAAACATATTTAGTTGCCTGGGTGTAATAGAAATTTTCTTTTTTTTCTCTTACAAGAGCATGAAATTGGTTTCCACCACAAGTAGATTTTCCTTCATTTCCAATTTTAAATTTTTATCTTTATTATTTTTCTGTTTCATGCTTTAAAGATGCCCATTCTAGCTAGTGTTCAGCTTTGTTTGCAAGAATATTATTCTATTGCAAGCATTTGCTTACATTAAAATTAACAATATTATTCCTGTGTGCTTAATAAACAAAAATGTAACAAAGGAATAGTCACAATTACCCAGATGTGTCTCCTTAATGTATTATGTGGAAGACAATTGAATATTGTAATTATATGCAAATATTAAATCATACAAATTACACATTTATGTCCACACACATGCACAGATATGGCATATACTTAGTAACTTGTTATGAGCATGCAAAAGAAGAATAAACAACCAGAGGAATATACTGTTTCTAAGTGTCTAGTCCATTGTTCAAAAGCAAAAGTGGAACATATCCATATGAGTGACCTATCTCTACTGGAGAGCATCAGAAAAAGCAAATGCCCTGAAGGCATTTTGCAATTTGGTTCATCAGCCTATAGATTTTTTTAAAGCTTACAGTGTTTTTAGACATTCAGTGAAATACTGCTAAGATGTTTTTTGCCATGGTGTCTCTGTGAAGATATGGATTTCAGCACATTTCAAGATACATTTTGATAACACCTATTGAAATTGTTACCTCCTGTAATCCCAACATATGATCAAGGAAAGTAACCAACTCATGCCAGAAAGGGATTTTACACTGGCCATCCTCAATTCAGAATTGCATCTCCTCTTCTCACTGCACCTCTCTAAGGTGACCAGTCCCCCACAGATCTCAGGAGCTGATTATGGCAGTCATTATATGCTATTGCTATGGCCACACATATCATGTTCTAAATCCACAGATTTTGCTTTTCCTAGTATTTTCTACATGTCTTATGCTTTCATTTTAAAAGGAAAGCAAATTCTCTGAACTGATCTTGTATTTAATTTGTGAAAAAATATAAGGGGCAATGCAGACAAAAGGTGTATTTTATTACCCCTTATCCCTTTAATATCTCTTAAAAGTTATTTTATTATCTCTTAACATAAATCTGTTACATGTTAACATTGCAACAGCCTTTTCTACATTAGAATTTTAATGGAGGTTAACAAAGGTACTAAACAGCATGATCAGCCAAAGTTCCTGGGCTAGCAGAGCAAGTGAGTTAAATGCCATGAGAAGGTAAGACCTGAAGGTTCTGTATGTTCTATTGTTTGCCATGAATCAAGGAAATGGAAATACCTTTTACAATATTTCTTAAAGTCTGTCTTAAAATTAGATAGATTTCTGTTAGATGCTAGCTAAATTATGTATAGAGGCAAGTTTCTTTGCAATTTAAGTCTTCTAGAAAACTAAGACATTTTCTTAATATACACCCCATGTATCCATTCTTATACCAGCTTACAGATTCATTTGTGCAGAATATATATTTGTGGCTATTCATTTTTAGGCCAAACTTAGCTCATGTCTTTATATCGTTAGACAGTTAAAGACAAACTTTTCTTGTTTCTTTCTTGAAAAGGTTTTTTCTCTCCCACAGAAAACCGTAACCCTAGTAGCCATTCTGTGCATCTGCTCTAAGCCAAATATAATCAATCATTCTTCATTGTGCGTCAGCAGAGATACATTTTCTGTATCACACAAATTCTCAGAATTTCTTTTCTAAGGAAATGAATACTCCTCCAACTCTCAGAGAAACAGCTAACTCACTGTCCTGATGTAAAATGTTGTGCCTTTTCATCTGTCTCCAGCTGAATGGACCTGAGAAGTGTGAATGTCTCATTCAACAAAACTGAAACCCACGGTGCTAGAAAATGAAAATTGACTGCTGGTCTTACAAGAAGAGCCTATAAATGCTATTTAATTGAAACAGACCATAAAATGGAACATTCTAAGACAATGGTATCTGTAACTAAAAAGGTCATAATAAATTGTTCAGTATGGCACAGATTTCATAAATAACTTTTCCAGCATCTACCATGTAGCCAAGGACTCTGAACAATGGAATTTAGTCCTGTGATAACTTACGTAGAGATAGAGCAAAAAAAAAAGACAAACCACAAGTTTGAGATGTCTGATATTAGAATGGGATGAAGTGTTTAAAAAAAAACTGGAGGAAAAAAAAATCAAAACCCCTTAAGACCATCTTTGAAAACAATAATTCAAGTAGATATTTCTGCATATTGAGCAGCTGACATTGTCTCTGAAAAGTCAGCTGTTGCCATTCTAAGGCATTTTTTGTCTCTGTTAAGGACCTGAAAACATCACTGCAGAACAGAGTAAAAGCAAGATCTCAAATTTATTGTCAGTAGTGGGGACACATGCATAGCAAATTTGAATCTCATCTGTTATAGATGGATTTATTTGAATGGGTAACTTGAAAATGCCTCTTTTGTATCATGTGCTATATCTTAAAAGTTTTACATCTTTAAAACCTCATGTTAAAATGGTCACTGGGCCGAATCTAGATTAGATGTGAGAATGCAATGCCATAAAAAAGACTAATGGTATAGTGAAAAAATATTTTTAGAAATTCCAACATAAAAGTTGCTGACATAGCAACAATTGGAAAATTCAAGGTCCTATATATCCTTAAATGAGTCAATTTTCATAAAAAACACAGCCCAATTCTTGTAATGTTAAAATCAGTAGATTCACTTATCCTAACTGCAGCATAATGAGGACAAGTAATACTTATGAACTCCAAGAACACACATGTGTTATTAGTAAATGCACAGAATGGTATTTGACCTTAAATAATCAGTGAATCATAGAATAGTCAGGGTTGAAAAGGACCTTAAGATCATCTAGTTCCAACCCCCCTGCCATGGGAAGGGATACCTCACACTAAACCATGTCAGCCAAGGCTTCATCCAACCTGGCCTTGAACACTGCCAGGGATGGAGCATTCACAACCTCCCTGGGCAACCCATTCCCATGCCTCACCACCTTTATAGAAAAGAACTTCCTCCTTATATCCAGTCTAAACTTGCCATGTTTAAGTTTTAACCCATTACCTATTGACCTGTCACTACAGTCCCTTCTCTTCTCCAGGCTGAACAGTCCCAACTTTCTCAGCCTGTCTTCATATGGGAGGTGCTCCAGTCCCCTCATCATCCTCATGGCCCTCCTTTGGGCTTGTTCCAACAGTTCCATGTCCTTTTTATGTTGAGGACACCAGAACTGCACACAAAAGTCCAAGTGAGGTCTCATGAGAGCAGAGTAGAGGGACAGGATCACCTCCTTCGACCCGCTGGTCACGCTCCTTTTGATGCAGTCTAGGATACAGTTGGCTTTCTGGGCTGCGAGTGCACACTGCTGGCTCATGTTAAGTTTCCCATCAACCAACACCACCAAGTCCTCCTCCTCAGGGATGCTCTGAATTTCCTTTTTGCCCAATCTGTAGCTGTGCCTGGGATTGCTCTGACCCAGGTGTAGGACCTTGTTCTTGGCATGGTTGAAGTTCATAAGGTTGACATCAGCCCACCTCACAAGTGTGTCAGGGTCCCTCTGGATGGCATTCCTTCCCTCCAGCATATCAACCTAACCACACAGCTTGGTGTCATCAGCAAACTTGTTGAGGGTGCACTCAATTCCACTGTCCATGTCACTGACAAAGACATTGAACAAGACTGATCCCAACACCAATCCCCAAGGGAAACCACTCATTACTGATCTGCAGCTGAACATTGAACCATTGACCAGAACTCTGCGTGCAGACACCCAGCCAGTTCTTTATCCACTGAGCGGTCCCTCCATCAAATTGATGTCTCTTCAATTTAGAGACAAGGATGTCATGTGGGACAGTGTTGAATGCTTTGCATGAGCCCAGGTAGATGACGTGAATAAAAGCACATAACAAAGTTGTTCATAATAGAGATTTCAGAGTGACCAATAAAGTAATTAATTTTCCTGAGAGAAAAAATATGCTGACTTAAAGCAGTTCCATACATATTTTACTTAATTGTTTTTCTTTTTTGAAAAATTTTCTAATATTAGATGCCTGTGTAATTTTTCTTGTGGAAAATGGACTACTAACAATGAAACTTTTAGTAAAAAAGGTGATAGGAGATTTTTGTAAATGTAGCAGTTTAGGGAATTATCCTATGCTTCTGAACACCTTACATGCATATGTAAACACCACATATATACAGAGTTCTGAATATTTTTCAAAAAACTTCTCGCAAGATGGCTTTTGAGGTGAATTGAGTTTGTGCCACACATTCAGCATGTTTTGCTGTCCACAAGTTCAGATTCAGCCTCAGAAGATCTGTGCTTCTTAGTGCATTGATGTGACAGGGTGAATTTGCCAACTCCCAGCGTGTTCTTGTCCACAAAGACAAGAGCAGAAATGTTCTTGTGATAAAGATGGTTTATAGAGATAAAAAAAAAAAAGGTTTGATGTATTTTACCCTGCATATGAGTGAAGCGATCGCAACTGGGATAGTATAATGTTAGTTTTGGCAGGCTGCGTATTGCTGTATTTAATTTACATGTAATTTAATTAACATTTTATTGCCAGGGAATGCAAAGATAGTAAATTTCTAGTTTAGGAAACTGCTCCAAGTAGAAAGCAACATATATATGCTCGTCTGTAAACAACATATATGCTCAAAGTTTAAAAAAATAAAGACATATTAAATTCATCCTGTTGGTAAACGTATTTAGAAAAAGTGGTCTGGGTAACAGTTTAAATAAAATAGGAAGTCAAAATACTCTGAAGGAAAAAAGTGTCAGAACTGAGGGCAGAGGAAACATTCTAAAACCATTAACTGAAGATTTCTGCCATGACATCATATAATGAGTTCCTATAGAAAAGTTACATATATGTATAAAAATTTGTCCTGGGTTCAGCAGCAGCAGTCATTTTTCTCCTTCTTAGTAGCTGGTGCTAATTAAATATAAATCTCCCATATATGTAAATGTATATTTATATACATGTGTTGTTACTTTCCTATGATGTGGAACATACGTATAGGGGGTGGTGAAAGAGAGAGATGCTGAGAGACTGGGAGACTAAGAGAGACAGAAGTTCTGTTCCTTCCCTGTGGTTTTATCTGAAAATGTTTGGAATAATTCTATTTAGAAAAGTCTCAGATAGTGATGTAAAGAAAATTTTCACACAATTTTTTTTCCTCTTACATACTAATATTCTTTAACAAGCTTGACTTTTAGAAATGCACTCTTGAATGCTGTAAAAAGTCAGCAAGTCTTTTCCTTGAGGATAAGACTTATCCCCTAGTCATGTGAAGGAAAACATAAGGAACATATGAACAAAGAAACTACCTTTTGGCAATCCAGATCTCCTAATAAGTAATGATACTCTGTTTTGCATGGCAGTTCAAATGTTGTCAAAACGTCAAAAGTACCACTGGAGTGATGAGAACTGGATGTTGTGGTCGAAGTTTTGCTAATGAATGTAATTTCTACTAATTTGCACTCCACTCAGGAGCATAGTTATTAGAATACACTGAAAAAATGCTATCGCAGAAGTGAGATGTTCTGAGAGAGATCTGTTCTTGCTTTATTACACAATAATAATAAAGCAATATTCTTTATTTTTCAAAAAAAGAACTCCAGGTTTAAGATACTTTCAGAAGACCTCCTCAAATGCTTTTTGCTTTTATTCATACTGTGGCCTAGTTATGCACTTAAAAAGGCAGGTCAAAGAGCAGCCAAATGTAAAAAAGTTGTGTCAAAGATGCTCTGAGATAGTTCAGTGCCTGTGGATTTCATGTCTTCTTCTTTGTAGCAGGCCAACCAATACATTGGAGCATATTTTGATACTTTCTTGAATTCTTTCCTACTCAAATACTTAATCCTTTTATGTACATTGAGTTCATTACTATAGGATCTCATAGTTTGAATAATATGATTGAGACACAGATAGGTTGCTTTCTTCCCATCCCAGATGTCTGTAATGTTCTTCTTTGACCCAGAATTTTATCACTTTGTGGTTTTGAAACTTAAAGCAAGTCATGAAAATGTCAGTTCCTCTCCAGAGTAAGGCCACCCTTGCATTTCTTCACAGTGTTTGTCTCTGATGCTTGATTTTACTTTATTTAGTCTGTGATGTTTCCATCAATATTGAATGAGGTAACTTGGGTGTACACGTCTCAAGACTTGATACATATATAGGGCTACTTTCTAATTTTGTTGTAGTCTCTTGTTCATCTCATTTTCTCCTATGCAAGGAGGCAAACCATTTATCTACCACAGTGAAAAAAGTTTCTTGCTGTTGTTGTTGCCTATAGATGTAAACTGCCTTATTTTGTGGTGGGTATTTTTTTTTGTTTTTGTTTTTTTTTTTTGTATTTTTTGGGGGGGTTTTCATTCTTTGGTAAATGTCATGGGTTCAGCAGTAGCTCATGCTCTGCCAGGGAGGAGGGAGAGATAGGGTGCCTGGTCTGGGCTAGTCGGGGAGGTATTCCATACCACACCACGTCCTGCTTGGGGAAGGGACTGGAAGCTGGCCGGGAGGGAAGGGGTTAACACGCCAGGCTGGGCTCGGGGAGGCAACTGGAAGCTGGCTAGGAGAGGAGGGGGGAAGCTCTCTCGCTCTTCCGGGCTGGCCTCGTGGCGGCGGGTGGTATCGTATTCTCTCTCTCTGTTTATCTCCTCTAACATTGATTTGTTATTGGTACTGGTAGTTATTTCTGTTATACCTTGATTGCTGGACTGATTTTACCTCGATCCGTGGGAGTTGTATTCCTCTGGCTCTCCTTCCCATCCCTCTGGGAGTGGGAAGGTGAGGGGGGGAGGGGAAACAAAGGGGGAACTGTGCAGATTTAGTTTAAACCACAACAGTAAATAACTAGACTAAGTCTCATTTTTGTTGATTGCCTGTCTTGTTTCTTTTTGTTCTTTAAAGTGTGTGTAGAAAACCAGTATATGATGATGTAAAGATTATTTATGAATGAATAAACAGAAGCAGAGCACAGACTTAGAAGCGAAACTTAAATACTCTGTCCTGATTTCAAGAAGGTTTAAACCATGACATTAATATGAAGCCATATCTAAAAAAAAAATCATTACAAATAAAAATGAAGTGCCATGTGTTATAAAATAGAACCATGAATCACTTCTACTTCTGGTTTGTTCTTTCTGATATGAGGAGCACAAGAATGAATGCAGAATTCAATGTGACAATATGATAGTTCATCAAATAGCAATAAAAATATCACATATCTTGCCATTTCTTAATAAGGCTAGCAGATCATAATTTCCTTTGTTCAGGGAAGTAACAGTACATGTCTTGTGTGTTGTAATATGAAGATATTAGAAACTTTTCTGCAAGTTTAGAATCACAGGATCATAACATAGGTTGGGTCATCTAGTTCAAACCTCCCTGCAATAAGCAGGGACATCTTCAACTAGATCAAGTAGCCCAGAACCACACCCAGCCTGCCCTTGTATGTCTCCAGGGATGGCACGTCTACCACATCTCTGGGCAACCCATGCCAATATTTTACCACCCTCAATGTACAGAATTTTTTTCCTCACATCCAGGCTGAGTATCCCCTCTTTTAGTTTAAAACCTTCACCCCTCATCCTATCACAACAGATCTGCTAATAAGTCTCTCCCCATCTTTCTTACAGGCCCCTTTTAAGAACTGAAAGGCCAAAATAAGGTCTCCCCAGAGTCTTCTCCAGGCTGAGCAACCCCAACTCTCTCTGCCTTTCCTCACAGCAGAGGTGTTCCATCCCTCTGGCAATTTTTGCGGCCCTTCTCTGGATCCTCTCCAACAGGTCCATATCCTTCCTGTTCTGAGGACTCCAGAGCTGGATACAGGACTTGAGGTGCAGAGTAGAGGGAGAGAATCACCTCACTCGATGTGCTGACTGTGCTCTTTTATAGAAGCCAGATGTGTTAGGAGAGCATACCAGAAATTTTACTAAGATCTACTATGTATTCTGTTTTCAAAGCATTGGGAACATGTGCTTGGGAAAGAGAAGGTCTGGGTTTGTGTACAGTTCCACTAGCTACCTTAACTAGTAGTTTGGATGTTCGGGTAGGTCTTTTCTTGACAAATACCGGCTATGTGCATGCAAGAGAAACATTTGTCTTATTTGGTATTATGCCTTTAGAAAACTTATTATCCTAAGTAAAGGATCATTGTGCATTTTATCTCTGTCCCTTGACTGGCAGCAACAAGGGGTTGCTTTAATTTCTGCTTATCATTATTAAATACTGTTGGAAAACTCACCCAGAATTTGGGAAAATTACATGAAAGTGATTGAATGTTCAGTGAACTGTTCATCTCTCCTGACAGATGATGAATCTTAATGAAATAGCATGTTAGGGGAGAGAAGAATGAAAATGAGAGCAGGAAGTCAAACAGTATATCAGAAGACAAGCAGCTACTTTTCCTGAAGAAAAACAGTGATGGTTTCAAGCACTCTATTCTCATATGAAAGACAACTGACAAGTCTGCTTTCTACTGCTTGTAGTTTTTCCTTCATAGTCAAGTCCTGTAAATGTGCTATCTACCAAAGAATTTACATATTAGTCATTTCCTATATGAACTTTTCCACTGGCCTTTCTGCCTTTTCAGTGATTTTTTTTTTCTTCAGAAAGGATACCATAGCTAGTAGACTCATCTTCAGCTCTTCACTGACAGAAAACATCATCTTCTTCCCTTGTTATTTGGAAAGTTTTGTATCCTAAAGCTTCAAATTATCATATTTGAAATGTAATCATTCCAGGCACATTTTTAACACCATTGACTTGCCCAGAATTGCATATAGTACAAACATGGCCATAAAATATTACTAAACTTAAATATGATTCTAATATACAGTGCAGAACGAAGAAGTTTCAGTGACTGATTTCATTCAGTTCCCCTTCTGTATACCAGGTACATTGAGCTTTCTTGCCAGTTTCTCTGGGGGTAGTACACTTTGCTTAGACCTCATTCACTTTTTTACAGCGTTAAACTGAGTCTCTGAAAAATAATATATTCAGCCCAAGTCACTAGAATTGAAAAAATAGATCCTGTTCTTAAGTTTTGTGTCCTAGGCAAGACTAACTGGAAATTGCAGCAATATTCGTCCAAAAATAAGCTGCCAAGACTTGCGAGGCACATTAACCAAAAATTAGCATTTCTACAGAATGGGTTTTCAGCTAGTTTTGAGTCCAAGGTTATATTTTTATTTAAAATAATATAGTGACTGAAACCTTTTGTTTATTCAGAGACAGAAAATATATGAAAGCGAAGAGAAATTTAGATAAGCTATATGAACACATAGCAACAAATTATTTTCTCTTTTTTTTTAATGTAAGGCAATGACTTAAATTGGTGAAGTTATTGCATTATACACAATCAAACTCTGTAAATTGTTCTTAAAAAGGGATGATTTGTGATAGGACTATATCCTGTCCCTTTGTTTTCAAGTACGACATTAATTCACATCACTTTCTGAAATGTGTTTTCCACTGGATTTTTTAATGAAATAAAATATTTGAATTTATGACCCATTTGTACTATCTTGACTTAGTACAACAGCTTAAAATTAAAAAACGTATCTTAAGCTCATATTTTCATTCTTTATATTTCATCTCTTATCCATATAAATAGGTGCTTTATAATTTCAGAATTCATTTCTAGAGCCAGTAAGTCAAAGAAAGCTGGTATTGCCTCTTAGTTCCAACTAAAATGCAGAGTCCACACTTATTAAAATAAAAATGATTGGATTTTTTTTTTTTTTCAAAGAAAAGACTGATGTTTGGGTTAAGCCTCCTGTGGGAAGACCTAACTTCCACACTTACTATTTATGGGTATTTTCAAGCTCAATTTACTTACCTATTCAATAAGGGAAAGTAATTGTTATCCCATTCTTTTCATTACATGATGCAAATGCTATCTCTACAGTACAGAAATGCTTCTTCAAAGTGAATGTCAGAATATAGAATTTATTCCAGTAGTTTAATCCAGTAGTTTGAATATTCATTTAAGGGACAATTCATCTATTTTGAATGAACAGTCATTTTTTCTGATTCCTTTTGTTTTTTTATTATTCTGGTTTAAAACAAATAATTATATGGAAGATAGAAATATGAGAAGAAAATGAATACAGGGCATGCATAACAGTTTTGTCAGTGATTTGCTACTTAGTTTAGGCTTCTCTTCCATATATTGATTCTTTCCTTTTTTTTTCTGAAAGGCAAATCAAATTGTTTCTATTACAACTGATTATTGGTACATGCAGTAACGGGCTTCTATACTAGTCATGGTGCAAGGCAAAAGACTCACCACTGATTTGCAAACGCTGATGTAAACAGAGCACATTGACATGGCTTCCTAGGGAATTAGATAAACTGTTCTGCTTACGACAAGCTGTAAACTCCAATCAGCTGAAAAAACACATTTCTCCGCTAATTCCTGGAGAAACTGTGATCAAAGACAGGGAGAAAAGAAAAACAGTCAATTAAAAGCCAGCATGACTCTTCCAGGGTGGGTGGATGTCACTTAGTCATAGAATAATAGAATAGTTAGGGTTGAAAAGGACTTTAGGATCACCTATGTCCAACCCCCCTGCCATGGGCAGGGACACCTCACACTAAACCATGTCAGCCAAGGCTTCATCCAACCTGGCCTTGAACACTGCCAGGGATGGAGCATTCACAGCTTCCATAGGCAATCCATTCCCATGTCTCACTGCCCTTATAGTAAAGAACTTCCTCCTTATATCCAATTTAAACTTGCCCTGTGTAAGTTTTAACCCATTACCCGTTGACCTGCCACTACAGTCTCTAATGAATAGCTACTCCCCAGCATCCCTGTAGGACCCCTTCAGATAGTGAAAGGCTGCTATGAGATCTTCATGCAGCCTTCTCTTCTCCAGGCTGAACAGCCCCAACTTTCTCAGCCTGTCTTCACATGGGAGGTGCTCCAGTCCCCTCATCATCCTCATGGCCCTCCTCTGGACTTGTTCCAACAGTTCCATGTCCTTTTTGTGTTGAGGACACCAAAACTGCACACAATACTCCAAGTGAGGTCTCATGAGAGCAGAGTAGAGGGGCAGGATCACCTCCTTCGACCTGCTGGTCACACTGCTTTTGATGCAGCCCAGGATCTGGTTGGCTTTCTGGGCTGTGAGTGCACACTGCAGCCGGCTCATGTTCATTTTCTCATTGACCAACACCCCCAAGTACTTCTCCACAGGGCTGCTCTGAATTTCTTTGCCCAACCTGTGGCTGTGCCTGGGATTGCTCCGACCCAGGTGTAGGACCTTGTTCTTGGCATGGTTGAAGTTCATAAGGTTGACATCAGCCCACCTCACAAGTGTGTCAAGGTCCCTCTGGATGGCATTCTTTCCCTCCAGCATATCAGCCAAACCACACAGTTTGCTTGGTGTCATCGGCAGACTTGTTGAGGGTGCACTCAATCCCACTGTCCATGCCAGTGACGAAGATGTTGAACAACACAGATCCCCAAGAGAAACTCCTTGTTACTGATCTGCAGCTGGACATTGAGCCATTGACCATAACTCTTTGCGTGCAGCCACACAGCCAGTTCTTTATCTACCGAGTGGTCTACCTGTCAAATTAATGTCTCTCCAATTTAGAGACAAGGATGTCACGTGGGACAGCGTCGAATGCTTTGCATGAGTCCAGGTACTTGACAACAACTGCTCTACCCCTCTCCATCAGTTCCATAACCCCATCATAGAAGGCTACCGAATTGGTCAGGCAGGATTTCCTCTTAGTAAAGCCATGCTGGCTGTGACCAAGCACCTAGTCCTGAGGACAACTCCAGGAGGAAGGGTGTAAATGGATTCTGGAGCTGTGACTATATTCTCTGAAAGGGGGTATATGAAAATGTGTTGCTGCATCAGTCCCACCACTTATGCCAGAAGTTGCATTTGGATGGGTATAAGTATGGTATATCAGAGAATATTTGGATATGAAAGCTAGAAGACAGGGGTCCTGAGCTGGGTCAGTCTTGATTTCAAAGGTCTGTAAGAACACAGGTCAAATTCAGAACAGCTCTCACTCGCTTTCTGCTCTGCACTTGGGTGAAATGAAACTGATGTGGTCTGCTTTTAAGACGTGGTCCTCTTTTGTTAGTTGGGGATGTGCCAGATCTGTATTAATCACATTTCTTTACTAGTCCTACTTGGAAACTTTATTCTTTCCTCTTTTGACGTGCTTTGGACTATCGCAAACAATGTATTCATCATTTAGCTTACTGCTTGGAGCGCCTGAATGTCTTTGTTTTCAATAGAAGTTGCAATTACTTTTACCAATAAGAATAGATCTGGAGAACTGTCTAGACACTACTTTGTCTGCTAACATTTTTACTACCTTTGGATTTTAATGAGGCAGCACACAAGACTTATACTGAACACCAGTTTCATCTCCAGCTGATAGAAACCCCCTTGCCTGATACAGATAAAGCACTGCAGGGAAAAAAAAGGATGCAAAATGAAGTCTCATTATTTATTCCCTATGTAGTCCTCCACCAGAGATTGGAAGGATGTAAGCACTTTGCCCTCAAAAGTAAGTGTGCTGTAATAGATATTTCTTTGAATTTACTGAAAGATCTCTTCTGGATGAGTTCTGAGACCGAAAGGGTTTTTCTGTAAATAGGTCTGCTCAGTGTGATTGAGCATCTATGACCTCCCACGATTAAAAAAAATATATATATTAAAGAACGTTCCTGTTTCTGTCTTTGTCAAATGTTGAGTAAATGATAGTTCAGACTTTCCTTGCTTGCCACCTACACTCCCTCACATGTTTATCTCTACATTTGGTTGAAGGAGAAAGACACAGTATCTTATCTGTCCCTAAGAAATTAAATTGACAAGGGACTTTTATGATATAAATGTATAAAAATACCATCAATATATTAAGAGGGTAAAAATTCCTGGGCTGTAATAAAATTAAATGGTATTTGTATCACCTCTTGCCCTGTCTTGCTATTGACAAACAGGCTGGATCAGCCTAAACAATCACTGCTGTCATCTCTATTTGCTTACTGTTCTTCAAGAAAAATGTCTTGCTGAGATAAATGATTGCTATCTCCTTCAGAAAGGCCTTGGGAAAAAAAACCAACAATCCCCCTCCCCCCCAAAAAAATAACAAACCCAAACCTCAAAACAAAACATGTTAAGTCTTTTAAACTGCTGTAAGCAGTTAGAATACCATGGGAAATTTTCTTAACCTCCTTTGAAAGTAGTGCAAATGCATGAATTTGAATGTCTGTTCTGTAAGGAAGATAATTGACTATTTAGATTGAAGAACATATTCTGAGAAATCTGTAGCTGTGAGAATGCTGATTCTGAAACAAAGAAATTATAAAGCAGAGCTGCTCAGGATTGTGAAAACAGCCCTCTCTGTAGTAATGACAAGGTCTGCTGAGAAAGTGTAGAATTAATTTTTATCATTGTTTGTGGGGAATGCAGCTAAAGTGTGCAATTTTTCCTCATCACTTCAAGCCCCCTCAAGTCAGTGTGTGCTTCATGTGTGCTCTTATCCCCCCTTGTATAGCACACAAAAATGAGGTGAAGAAAAATTAAAAAAAGCAATATCTATCTAGGCACTCCTATATTAAATATGGTGTTAGGAGTTCTGTGACATAAAGGATGCACTGTATTTCTGTGGCTTCCAAGTGGTACACCAATGTCACACATTGTAAAAGACAGGATGAGTTTGTGGATCCATCCTTTGGCTTTTCACCTCTGTTAAACTTTCCCACAACAGTTTTGTAATCCCAAAACTTTCCATCCTGAGACATTACAGTTGTCAACTTTGCCTTTAAAGTATGATTTAGCATTCTCAGCTGTTTGCCTTTATGACTGAAGAAGAAGCTGGAGTACAACTTTATTAAAGTTTACTATTGCTAAATTACAAATAAGCCTACATATTTTTCTTTTTATAATTTTAAAGCAGATTTCCCATTACATAGATAAGAAAACTTTTAAAATATGCATTAACCCCCTTTAAATTGCTATAAAGCTTTGAATAAAGGGATGAAAAAATAATTAATAAAATATAGACAGGATCTAGAGAAATGCTGCCTCCTTAACACAAATGAAATTATTGTGTGTGTGAAACACGCTTCGGAGTGCATCACATATTACTAAGTCTGGAATGGAAAATCGATCACACCAATAATAAAACTAAAGTTGTACCTTGAAAGAGTAATAGATCCTAAGCAAAACCTGGTTATTTTTCTTTCTTTTTATCTTTTTTCTGTAGCTCAACAAACTTAGGACATTTCTGAGATGGAGAAAAGTAAATACATGGTGCTCAGAGGTTTTGGAACATAGTGGAAAATCCAACAATCATGCTGTCACTTCTGTTTTGTATTGTTACTTCCATCATGAGTTAGAAGCTCCATTTTTTGCTCTGTGACTTGGAACTTAAATTAAACCTTGCTCCAGTTAAATTTGTTAGTAAGTCAATGTCAGAAGTTCAATCTCGCGGTTCAGTAGATCCCAACTATTAAATCAGTTCATTCTTGTGCTGTCTCTTAAAACAAGGTTAGTTCCTTACTGCTAGCCCAACTCCTGTCAGGATATTGCTTGCGCTCAGCTTGGCAGACAGCCTCCTCTTTTCCTTCTTAGCTTTGGGCTGGGAGATCCTGCTTTTTGAATTATCTCATTAATAACTCTGGAAAAAACAGTGAAAAAAATGTGCATCTCAGCAGCTAACATGTTTTCATAGACTGGTAGAGTCTTCATGGATGTGACTGGTCTATGAGTACACCATGAGAAGCATGCCAAAGTAATCCACAACTTATTTAGGAAGGTTTGTTTTTCTCCTGGAGCAATCTGTCTTTTTCACAAGCAAGCAAACTGGAATGAAGACAGAGGAAGTGGAAACAGTAATATTCTCACAAGATGATTAATGAAAGGTCTTTCAGAAGGTTGTTATAAATAAGGTAGGCATTTAATACAATAACATAAACCCTAATAAACATTACATGTACAGCCTGATTGGGGAAGAAATGTACATATGTATTCCTCCTTGAAGTTGATAGCCATGTATGGTCCCTATTCAGCAGGATTTATGTTGCCACACTGAATCCCACCCTTAAAAAGAAACATGCCCTCATAAGAGGACATCTGTTTGGATGAGAATGCCAGGACTCTAGCCCACTTAGAGAGGCAAATTATATTTGCGAAGTGTCCTGGGTTCAGCAGTAGCAGTCATTTTTCTCTCTCTTAATAGCTGGTGCAGTGCTGTGTTTTTGGCTTTCATCCTGGGAACAGCGCTGATAACACTGATGTTTTTAGTTGCTGCAAAGTAATGTTTACTCTGACTAAGACTTTCTGAGTTTCATGCTCTGTCAGGAAGGAGGGGAAGCTGGGAGGAAGCAGAGACAAGACACCTGACCCAAACTAGCTAAAGAGGTATTACACATCACAGCACTTCATGCCCAGTATATAAACTGGGGGCAGTTACCTGGAAGGGCTAGATCACTGCTCGGGTCGGGCTGGATATTAGTTGGTGGGTGGTGAGCTGTTGTATTCTCTTCCCTTGTTATTTCCCTTATCATTATTATTGTTGGTGGCAGCCGGAGTGGTTTCGTGTTATACCTTAATTACTGGACTATTCTTATTTCAACCCGTGGGAGTCATATTCTTTTGACTGTCTCCCCCATCTCTCCAGGACCAGGGGGAGGATGGGTGGGAAGTGAGTAAGTGGCTGTGTGGTTCTGAGTTGGCAGCTGGGCTTAAACCATGACAGTTCTTTTTGGCCCCTAACGTGGGACACAAAAGTTTGTGACTGGAAGTGTGTCTAATCTTATTTTGTGATAAGTATTTATTGGTTTGGATTAATATTCACTCATCACAATGCTGATTTATTGGCTCTCAAAGTTGTTGCTCTTTATCTCAGAGTTTCCAGCATGTTGTATCTTACTTATAGCTGATATTTGCTGTCTTCGTGTTTATCAGCTGGTGGCCTTGTGCTAAGGTTCTTGTTTCATTGTACTTTATGGTAATGACTTGTAACACAATAGAATCATTGATCACGAAATTGATCTGGCTTGCGTTCCCAGTGTGGTCACCACCTCTATACTTTGGGAGGTATAGAAGTGTTTAGCAATTACACATCTTTTTTTTCCCTCCTCGAGTAGCCAATCTACGAAGGAGACATTCCCTTAGCTTCCCAGCTCCCCCACTAGACCATTTACAGCATCATTGGATAATTCTGAAGGTTTTGAATGACCTTTGAGTGTCCTTGAGACCTGCCTGTTGATTGTGATGGGGATCACCATGCTGGAATGCATACAGAATGTGTTCTTTGCATGACCATTTTGTCTGATCTTGAAAGTTAAGCAGAGTCATGTTTGGGCCTTGTCTAGAGTTAGATGATGATAAAGGAGGACCAAGAGATTTTCCCCAAGGCTGAACAGTCATGAGTAGCAGAGTCTGTGGGACAGTGTGGGCAAGTATCTAGGCCAGTGGGCTCCTCCAGTGCTTTGGAACTTCACTACTGAACAAGTGCAGAATCCAGCAAAAATAGTGAAACATTTAAATGAGGTGTGCTGTTACCCTGCTCATACCAGAGAGGGACAAATCATGGCAATGTGCTGGGGCTTTGTCTATGTTCCATCCAGAACCTTCAAAGGGGAGAAAATATCCCCTTTGAATAAATTGCCAACAATGCAGCTACTCTAACTGCAAATGCAGCAGATACTCTGCCTCCAAGGACAGCAGGTACACCAACATCATTGACAACTACAACAGCTACTCAAACTCTGATTGCAACAGATAGTGCAGCTACTCCAAGTACAGCAGCTACACCTGCCCTAGCTACAAGTACAGCAGTTACACAAACCCCTACAACAGATACTGCAGCCACTCCAACCACAGTGATAATCACTGCAGCTAAACCAGAGGACCATTTCATGCCAATATCGGTTGCCCCTGTAAGGAAGGGAAAAAGCAAAAAAGAGGCAAGAAAGATGAAGCAAGATGAAGAAACAATGTACTCGCCACCCAGGACAGCACCTCACCAGGAGCTGTTACTATGTGAATCAGAGGACGAAGAGGAAAAAGACGTGACTTGCCAACCCCAGATCTCAACCAAGCTATAGAATATATGAAAAAATTTTACCTGTCAGCCAGGGGAACACATCATCACCTGGTTGCTCTGATGCTGGGACAATGGGGCTGATGATCACAAACTAGAAGGTAGGGAAGGCAAATAGCTGGGATCACTTGCTAGGGAAAGGGGAATTGACAAAGCCATTGCAAAAGAGAAACAGACCCTCAGTCTCTGGAAGCAGTTCTTGGCAGCTGTGAAAGAAAAGTTTCCATACAAGGATGATGTTATGAGTCATTCGGCCAAGTGGACTACTCCAGAGAAAGGCATCCAATCTCGGAAATAGCCACTGTAGAGATAATCTATTACAAACAGCATGTTGGGAAAGGACCTGTAGATCCAGATGAAGTCGAATGTACATGACCTGTATGGCAGAAGTTTACATGGAATGCACTGTCATTATATTCCCGCTCAGTGGCAGCAATTACCTGGAATGATATAGAATCACCAACAGTGAATGAAATGATTTATCAACTCTGAGAGTTCCAAGACAATCTCACCCTTTCCATCATTTCAGCTGTGGAAAAACTGTTTCAGGAGTTCAGACAATTGAGAGATGGTCTATCTGATCTATCCAGCTCCCCACGTGTACCAACCCCTGTCTCAGCTATTAACAAAAGGCACCCTACTGTTTGAGAGGGAAAATATAGGAGGTATATGCCACGGGCCACCCTATGGTTTTACCTGCGGCATCATGGAGAAGATATGACAAAGTGGGATAGAAAACCTACTTCAGCCTTGGAGGAATGTGTGAGGGAATTGAAGAGGGGAGCAAGGGCCAAGGCTGATTGTCCCATGACAGCTGCGGCTTCAGTCTCTGGTGAGCAGGTTCCCAGATGGAGTGGAAGAGCTGATTTTTCTCCAGCTCCTGTGATAACAAAAAATAATCCCTTTCAACATGACTTAAGTGTCCAACGTTATGATGACTATTAGGGGGGCCTTGACTCCAGCCAGGTGGAGGTAGGGGACAATAGTATTTACTGGACTGTGTGGATCAGATGGCCTGGCACATCAGTCCCACAGAAGTATAAGGCTCTAGTAGATACCGGTGCACAGTGTACCCTGATGCCATCAAGCTGTCAAGGGGTGGAACCCATCTATATTTCTGGAGTGACAGGAGGATCCCAAGAGTTGACTGTACTGGAGGCTGAAATTAGCCTGACTGGGAGGAAATGGCAAAAACACCCCATTGTGACTGGTCCAGAGGCTTCATGCATCCTCGGCATAGACTGCCTCAGGAGAGGGTACTTCAAAGACCCAAAAGGATACCAATGGGCTTTTGGCATTGCTGCTTTGGAGACTGAGGAAATTGAGCAGTTGTCCATCTTGCCTGGTCTCTCAGAGGATACTTCTGTTGTGGGGTTGCTGAAGGTTGAAAAACAATAAGTGCCAATTGCAACCACAATGGTGCACCGGTGGCAATATCGCACCAATCGAGACTCCCTGATTCCCATCCATAAACTGATCGTAGACTGGAGAGTCAAGAAGCGATCAGTAGGACCCGCTCACCCTTTAATAGCCCCATATGGCTGGTGTGAAAGTCTAATGGAGAGTGGAGACTAACGATGGACTACTGGGGCCTGAAAGAAGTCACACCACCCTTCAGTGCTGCCATATCGGACATACTAGAACTTCAGTATGAACTAGAGTCAAAGGCAGCCAAGTGGTATGCCACGATTGATATTGCTAATACTTTTTTTCTCAATTCCTTTGGCAGCGGAGTGCAGGCCACAGTTCATTTTTACTTGGAGGGGTGTCCAGTTCACTTGGAACTGAATGCCCCAGAGGTGGAAACACAGCCCTACCACCTGCCATGGACTGATATAGACTGCACTGGAACAGGGGCAAGCTCCAGAACACCCGCAGTACATTGGTGACATTATCATGTGGTGTAATATAGCAGAAAAAGTATTTGAGAAAGGGAGGAAAATAATCCAAATCCTGCTTAAAGCTGGTTTTGCCATAAAACGGAGTAAGGTCAAGGGACCTGTGCAGGAGATTCAATTTTTGGGAATAAAATTGCAAGACGTATGCCGCGGAATGGACTCAGTCAGATACCAATGTGATCAGACCAAAAGCCATTTATTGCAAAGTATTAACTCCTTATATACTATTGCTTACATACACTTAGAGTGATTTGGCATATTATGATTCGATACATGTCTTGAAGACCCTTAGTAACTAACATATAATTGCTCAAGCACAGGTGTGAGAACTTGACCTAGAAAGCTTGCCATCAGTCCATAGTTCTCATAACTCAGTGAATTCCAGCTTCTTCTTATCTTGCTTGCTTAAGCTTCCTCGAGCCTCTCATGGGCTTGCTGTATCTTTCGAAGTTACTCAGAGTTCATGTACCAAATATCCATTCTCCTGTGAGAACACTGTCTCCACAGATAGACATCATCATATCACCACAGATGTGATCAACAAGGTAACAGCAATGTCTCTATCAACTAATAAGACAGAAACACAAGCTTTTTTGGGTGCTGTGGGCTTCTGGAGAATGCACATCCCAAATTACAGTTTGATTGTAAACCTTCTCTATCGTGATCAGGAAGAAGAATGATTTTAACTGGAGCCCTGAGCAGCAACAAGCCTTTGAACAAATTAAATGAGAGGTAATTCCTGCAGCAGCCCTTGGACTAATCCAGACCTCTCCAGATACAAAAAAATGTGCTCTACACCGCAGCCGGAGAGAATGGTCGTAACTGGAGCCTCTGGCAGAAAGCTCCATGGCAGACTCAAGGTCGACTGTGGCATTTCACGACACAGATTCAAGTTGATGCAGAGACTCAAATACTCATTGTCACCAAGCCCTTTTTATCCCCTTATTCATTACTTTCCTAACCTGCACACACATACAGCAATCAATCTCAATGGGCCCTGTAAATCTCTCCAGATAAATAGTCCAATCACACCGTTGCAGACGTTCTCACAATCCCCGCATCCTCTGATCTCCAACTGAGATTCCCGCCACAACTACATCCTGGCCCATCCTCTGGAAGCTTGCTTATTTACCTTTCCTGTTCTTCAAAGCTCCAAACTCATTGCTGCAGGGCTTCTCAAGCACCAAGGCCTCAGAGCTCATTCGCAGACTCCTTTTCATGCAAATCTTATCATCTTCAAGCCCCACAGTCAAGCCCTCGGGTTTTGGAGTCGGGGATACAGAGGATCAGAGGCTAGCTATACCCCAACTGAAAAAGAGATACTGACAGCCTATGAGGGGATATGAGTAGCTTCGGAAGTGATTGGCACTGATTCACAGCTCCTCCTGCCACTCCGGTTGCCCATTCTGGGCTAGATGTTCAAAGGCAGGGCCTCCTCCACACCTCATGCAACCTATGCTACATGGCGTAAATGGGCTGCACTAATTACATGACGAGCTCTAATAGGAAATCCCAGTCATCCAGGAATTCTAGAAGTCATCATGGACTGGCCAGAGGGCAAAAATTTTGAAATGTCACCAGAGGAGGAGGTGATGTGTGCTGAAGAGGCCCCACCACATAATTAACTGTCAGAAACTGAAAAGCAGTATGCCTTGTTTACTGATGAGTCCTGCCGTACTGTGGGAAAACATCGGAGATGGAAGGCAGCTGTATGGAGTGTCTGACAACAAGCTACAGAAACTGTTGAAGGAGAGGGTGAATCAAGTCAGTGCCCCATCATGCCCGGTATATAAACTGAGGGCAGTTACCTGGAAAGGCTAGATCACTGCTTGGGTAGGGCTGGATATTGGTCGGTGGGTGGTGAGCGGTTGTATTCTCTTCCCTTGTTATTTCCCTTATCATTATTATTATTATTGGTGGTAGCAATAGTGGTTTGTGTTATACCTTTGTTACTGAACTCTTCTTATCTCAACCAGTGGAAGTTACGTTCTTTTGACTCTCCTCCCCATCCCTCCAGGAGCAGGGGAAGAAGGGTGAAGAGTGAGTGAGCGGCTGTGTGATTCTGAGTTGCCAGCTGGGCTTAAAGCACGACAAAAGCCAAAGATCAGCAGAAGTCTGCAAATACATTTCTAAGCAGTAAAAGGATGGCTAGGTGCTTAAGGAAGTTGATATTCTATTTTCCAGGTTCTAAAGAGCAAATATTTCACTGAAAGTTTTCAGACACAAGTAATCCCAGAGCATCAGGAACAGTGACTCCCCCTGGCTGAGACACAGTAGACGCAGAAACAGCTGGCTGAACAACTTCACTCAGACATGTAGTGAAGTGGATTAAGATGTAAACACAATACCACACTGCCATGAAAGAGGAAGAGTGGTTTTCATATTCTTTGGATGCCTGAGTCGACATCAGAATCTTTGACCTCTACCTATGCATTTAGTTTTAAAAAATGCCACACTTCTCTGAAGTGTAAATTCAATATTCTACAACACTGTGTTTAAAAGCAGTAGCATAACAAAAAAGATGGAGTGATTTTACTAATATTTAGAGGGACTTCTGAAAAACGTGAGGGAGAAAATAAATACTATGACTTTAAAAAGTATTCCAAATGATGATTTGCCTTTTATAAGCTAAGATTGGCATTTAGTATAGAAGGACATAGACAGACAGTAGATAAAATAAAACACTAAAAGCTTCACACATGTTCTGAACATATTTTGGATGGAACCTTGGTGCAGTTTTTATTTTAAATTATCTCTTTAGCCCTTTAATATTGAAACTAAAATTTTAAGCATAATTGTATTGCCAATATGCAGTGTTTATAGGAACTTTGAGAAACCCAGAACCACTCTCCTCCCAAGATAATATAAGGATAGCTCTACATGTGTTTTTCTGTTCTTATCACAAGTACCAAGAATAAAAAATGTATTTTCTATTGGTTTTATTGGCAACATTTTGCCATATTAAAACAGCATATAAGAATAGAATGAATAGTACACTTTTAATATTTGTATATGATTTTAAATAGAATGAATAGTACATTTTTAATACTTGTATATGATTTTAGTAATTTTATAAGTAATTTAGAGATTAATAAAGCTCTTATGTGTCTGAATTCAGTGGGAAGTAGACACATTTCAAAGACATTGTTGAAATATTGATTTTAACAAAAAAGTGTGTGATGCTGCAATCCCTGTAAACATCATTAATTTCTACACATTATTACTAGTGACTTTTCCCAAGATAGCACAGACATATCCATGACTTGTAAATTTGAAATTCCTAAATTCCTATTGATCACTCAAATGTGTGCATGGCTACGTGTCTTGTGAAACTCACTCTTGGTTTTGTGTTCTCTACAGGAAGGTAAGAAGATGAGAAAAACAACTTTTATTTCCTGCTTTATTTAAAAAATGAACCTGCTCATGCCATGTTACCTAACAAGACCTAGAAAACATGTAGCGCAAGTACCAGCAGTCATTCTGTTGTTCCGCAAGTAGTGGTGTGTCCCTTGCAGAGGGAAGGCACATGGTTTGCTATAAGTATGCGTTACAGCTGAGTTAGTGCTCCTTAGATTTGCAGCCACATGTGCGATTTTGTCAAGAAGCATGCTGGCAGCACTGGCCACATGACTAAGGAGAAAAATCTTACAAACAGCGAGCGTTCAAAGATATGGTTTTGTAACAACAAAAGTCAATAACCTCAAAGATACAAGGATCTCTGTATCATTAACTCTGGAATTGCAGGAACTGCTTGAGACTGGCTGCGACGTTACAGAGAGTTTATACAATGCCAGTCAGTAGGAACTCAGACATGAACCTTCCTTTCTGCTTTGAGCATTTTCTGAACTTTGTGCTCTGGGAGCATTGTTCAGAGAATATCTTAGACGAAAGAACAGGTCAATTAAAGCCCTCCAAAGCTGAATAGCTTGAAGATGTGGTAAATAAATAATAATGGTGAAAAAAAGGTGTTTCATTTTCTTTCTAAAAATAATGGCATGAATAAAAATGTCCTATAAATACATTTTACTACAACTAGTGCTGAAGCTAACGTTTTAAATAATTAAAAGCAAATTTGAGCACAGTAAGATTATTATGAAACCATATTATATTTCTTTGAGAAGTTGTCCTGGTTTGAGCCATAGCAGTTATTTTTTCTCCTTCTTGTAGCTGGTGCAGTGCTGTGTTTTGATTTCTGGGCTGGGAACAGTTGCTTGATAGCGAGCATGGTTTGAGTTACTGCTTGGGTGTTTTTTTTTGTTCAAGGCCTTTTCTGAGCTCATGCTCTGCCAGAGAGGAGGGGAGGCTGGGAGGAAGAAGAGACAGGACACCTGACCCAGGCTAGCCAATGAGGTATTCCATACCATAGCACGTCATGCCCAGGAGGTAACTGGGAGAGAGCCGGAAGGCTGGAGTGCAGGGGGGAAATGGAGGAGGTAGCACGCGGTGCTCGGCCAGGCAGGGTGGAGTGAGTTATGGGTCGGTGGCTGGTGAGGTGTTGTATTCGCTTCGCTTGTTGTTTGCTTTATCATTATTATTTGTAGTAGTAGTAGCAGTAATGATTTGTGTTATACCTTAGCAATTAAACCGTTCTTATCTCAATCCATGGGTGCCACATTCTTTGGATTCTCCTTCCTAACTCTCTGGGAACTGTACAGATTTGGTTTAAACCACGCCAGAAGTACTGTCTTACGTAAAAGAGGAAATTATATGACAAGCAGGTTTTTATAAAGAGGAAGGGTGGTGAAATACTGGAATGGGTTGCCCAGGGAGGCTGTGAATGCTCCATCCCTGGCAGTGTTGAAGGCCAGGTTGGACAAAGCCTTGGGTGATATAGTTTAGTGTGAGGTGTCCCTGCCCATGGCAGGGGGGTTGGAACTAGATGATCTTGAGGTCCTTTTCAACCCAAACTATTCTATGATTCTATGAAATGTACAAAAGTTTTTAACTATCTCAGACCCAGAAGACAGTTTTACAATTTAGAATCATTGATAAGAAGTCTAGAGCAAAAGATTCAGGGTGAAGAAGATGCAGAGAAAAAACTTACCAGAACAATGCAAACCTGCGAAGCAAAGGAGACTTGCATTCCCTATAGAAGCTTACTGGATGTTGACAAGCCTCTGAACATTACAAGAAATAAAAAACACTGGAAAAGGGACTGGAGAAAGAAGAGATAGATAATCAAAACCCAATGAAACATGAAAACATCA
Source organism: Melopsittacus undulatus (assembly GCF_012275295.1). Classification (NCBI taxonomy): domain Eukaryota; kingdom Metazoa; phylum Chordata; class Aves; order Psittaciformes; family Psittaculidae; genus Melopsittacus; species Melopsittacus undulatus. Next base: position 70,425,548 of record NC_047557.1, on the reverse strand, counting down.
AACTGCAAATGCACTTTTAAATAATACAACATATGATTTTCTCCTGGGAGGGGCTTGGGAGTAGGGAAGAGTAGCAGATGGCATCACTTTGCATGAGCATGTGACATTAAAATGACTTTGCACAGTGGTCAGACAATATGATAACAGTGTGTCAAAGTGTGAATCAAGCCCAGAAATCCCAAGGAAGATGAATTTTGGGTTTCTTGTATTAAATTTAATATATATGCATGAAAAAAATGTGATCTTGGAATAACTGGTGTTACAAATGAAAATCTCCCCTCTGCCCTAAAGAAGTAGAATGAAAAGTAAGTAAAATTTAGGCTGACACTTTTGAACTCATAACTCCCAAACGACCATGAAAAAAGAAAATATGAGAAAATTGCATACTTGAGTTACATTGTTACAGTCTTATGGAGAGAAAAATATCAGATATTGTGTTAATATATGTCAAATCTTTGGTCTCATACATTCATTGAATGGAAAGAAGGCTAAAATAATAAAGAAAAATCTTAAGAAAATTAAGAAAGCTTTCAGTTGAATAAAAGTATGGTTAAATGAGCATGTATGTATTTTAAGTGTTTGCTTTACAATTCCTGTGCTTTCAAACAGATATTTGCTAAACAAAGATAAGGTGTTTTGTCTTCATTCTTTTTTTTTTTTCTTTTGGAAATTACTGAATGAATAAAAGAAATTAGTACCAATACTGTTGCTCATCACTGTTGAAGAAAATGCATGAAAAACATTACAACTGTAAACATCACATATCTAGATAAATGTATAAAGACAAAACATTTATTGCTAACTATAATGGGGAAATTATTGATGAAATGGCAGCTGCCACCTATTTCTTTTTTGCTCTGTTGTCTGTCAGCAGGGTTCTGAATACCATCATTACAAAATAGTGTATAAAATCCATATATCCTTGAGAAACTTAATTTCATTGTGGACCTGTTGGTGTTTTAAGCTCTTGAGTTGTTTCATGGGAAGAAAACGAGAGTGTATTTTGATTGTCTAGAAATTTAATGGGTTTTTGTGTGATAGTATGAATTTACATGAAACATGCGAAGATTCTTAGAAGCTTGGAGATACTAATCCTGTAGCAAAGCTAGGTAAATGATTTCATATACCATAAAATAAATGAATATATTACTTTGATAAAATACAATAAAATGTGCTTTAAGATTAAATGGGACTGAGGTCATAAATTTTTCCTCTAGTTAAAAATGAAGACGTGAAGTGAAAGTTAAGGAAAAATACACTTTCTACCGTGACATGAACATTTCATATTAGAGACAAGGAATTAGTGTTCCTAAATACCAAGGTGTCATGATATAAACCTAGCTGGCAACCCAGAACCACACAGCCGCTCACTCACTCTCCCCCTTCCTCCCCCAGCTCCTGGAGGGGTGGGGAGGAGAACCAGAAGAATGTAACTTCCACTGGTTGAGATGAGAACAGTCAAGAAACTAAGGTATAACACAAAATCACTGCTGCTACCACCAATAATAATAATGATAAGGGAAAAAACAAGGGAAGAGCATATAACTGCTCACCACCCACCAACCAATACCCAGCCCAACACAAGCAGTGATCTAGCTCTTCCGGGTAACGGCCCCCAGTTTATACTCTGGGCATGATGTGCTATGGTATGAAATACCTCTTTGGCTAGTTTGGGGCAGGTGTCCTGTCTCTGGCTCTTCTCAACTTCCCTTCCTTCCTGGCAGAGCATGAGACTCAGAAAGTCCTTAGTCAGAGTAAACATTACTTAGCAGCAACTAAAACCATCGGTGTTCCCAGGCTGAAAATCAAAACCACTACACTGCACCAGCTACTAAGAAGAAAAAATGACTGCTACTGCTAAACCCAGGACACAAGGTTTCTTTTAAAATGTTTTTTGAAAACATGATAAGGTGTATCTTCAGTAAGTTTGCAGAAGAGAAGTCTTGGAGGGTCCTCAACACTCTCTACAGCTGCCTGAAAAGAAGTTGTAGTGTGCAGTTCTGGCATCTTCAGCATAAAGAAGACATGGAGCTCTTGGAGAAAGTCCAGAAGAGGGACATGAGGAAGATCAGGGGGCTGGAGCACCTCCCATTTGAAGACAGGCTGAGAAAGTCAGGGCCATTCAGCTTGGAGGAGAAAGCTGCATGGAGACCTCATAGCAGCCTTCCACTACCTGAAAGGTTGCCTTCAAGGATACCAGAGGGGGACTCTTCATGAGGGAATGTAGTGATAGGACAACAGGAAATGGGTTTTAACTTAAATAGGGGAAGTTCAGGTTAAATACAAGTTAAAAATTCTTTACTGTGAGGATGGTGAGGCACTGGAACAGGCTGCCCAAGGAAGCTGTGAATGCTCAGTCTCTGGCAGCGTTCAAGGCCATGCTGGATGAGCAGCTTGATCTAGTGGAAGGTGTCCCTAGGCAGGGGGGTTGGAACTGAATCTTAAAGTCCTTTCCAACCCAAACTATTCTATGACTCTGAGGTGGGGCTTGGTCTCTTCTCCCAAAGAACAAGTGACAGGACAAAAGTAAATGGACTCAAGCTGCACCAGGGGAAGTTTAAACTGGATATTATGAGCAATTTCCACCCTGAAAGGGTGGACAGTCATTGGAACAGGCTGCCCAGGGGAGTGGTAGAATCACTGCCCCTGCAAGTGTTCAAAAACCTTGTAGACAAGGCCTTAGTGATGTATTATTGGTGGCCTTGGCAGTTCTGTGGTAAAGGTTGGACTTGATCTTAAAGGTTGTTTCCAAGACTAAAAAGTTGATTCTATGATTCTGTCTATGCGTATGTATAATTTAAGATCCCATACCCTATGGTCATTTTATAATGAATATTGTAGGATGGGGAAGGTGAACAGATCTCAAGTTATTGTGTAACAACAGAAATACTTTTAAACTTCTACAAGTTGTGCAGCAAACGTGAATCTTCATTGCTATTTAGTTAAGAGGGTGGTGTGGTTTTTTTCTTTATGTGTGTGTGCTTTTATGCAATGTTATTGAATATCTCTCTTTAAATAAGAGATTTAGTCTTCCTTCCATAATTTCTTCCACTACACCCTACTGATGTTTTTCCTAGTCTAGTGATTCACCCTTACTTGTTTTTATGTCAAGCTGGTATTCTGCTGTTCCTGTTGCTGTTTTATTTGAAACTGCCATTGATTACAGTTTCAGTAAAATGTATCCTCCACATTTTTAAGGCTATGAGAAATCTGTCAGGTGTGTTGTTCTTAAAAATTACACAGACTCTCTGACAACCCTTCTGGTAGGTTTTCTGTTGCAGAAGGTGGCTGATCTTTAGCAGAAGATGAAGTGGACGCAGGAATGAAATTTCTCCAGGACAGACCAGCACAGAAGCTGTGATCAAAGCTCAGACATAGATCTCTGATTTGATCACAGCTGAATTTATCATATGTTGAATTTGAAGTAACATCACCAATAATTCTTACTGATGAGTGTTGAAATCCCAGCTAACAACAGTACTGGAGTGCTACTACTGGCATAATATTTGCTTCCATATCTATATTTGGACGCAGCATTGTCATTTTTAACTGAAAACAGTATAAACTTTTCTCATTTCTTTATTTTTTTATTGTTCTTTCTCTTTCATCTGCCTTCAGAGCTCTCTGCTTATTCTACATCTGACACTAGACACCATAGAAGAGCAGGCTTTTAACAGCTTGTAGAAAACTTCCAAATTGCATATCATTACAAGCTTCAGTACAAGCTATTTAGACAGTCATTACAGAAGTCTTCATTTGATTTATACAGCTCATCTCTTTAGCTCTGCTGGTACATCTAGTCCAGAATCATGGAGGTTCAGGTAGTCGTATGTAGTCTTATATTATTGAGCTAAACAAAACCTAGAAGAAAATTCTACTGTTTTAATTTCTGGATCAGCAGCTATATGTAAATAAGTACTAAGATGGCAAGCAGAGCTAGTTTTGGCTTTTGTAAATTTTAGGGTATTTTTAGTACATGTGTATATTTAGTATATTTGTTTTAATGTTTTAGATCCTGAGGAAGAACTGATGAAGTATTCTCAAAAGAAAAGCTCTTATTTTCTGGATGAATATGAAAAACAGGATTTGAGATTAATTTCTGGGTGTATTGAAGTCTACAGGAGGATTTCCATGAAAGTTCTGTGTGAATCTTGTTTTCTATTAATGACACCTGTATAGTATACTGTGAAACTGTGACTCAGAGTATACTGACTGTATCTGCAAAAATCTTAAAAGCACTGTGTTCTTCTGTAGGGCCATTTGGAAAATCTTACTGTGTCTTTTTCATTAATGTACTACAATTTCAAAAGCATACTATGAGGTTAGATACAATGACCAGATTCTCACAAAAATTGATTAATCTTGTTCCAATTCTCATTTTCTCAAGAGTCTTTGTCTTATGAATGTATGAATATAATTTTACAATGAGTTCTCTTCATGGTCTTAAGATTGTCACAAGAATGGATTGGGTGTCATTTTCTCTTCTCGTTACGGTCTTTGTCATGAGTTCTCACAGGCCTTTAATGCTTGATATGTTCTCATTCTCATTACATATTCTCATTCCCATAACAAAGATTATAATGAGAGAAGAAAATGTCATAAAATTAATCCATTCTCATAACAGACTGTAATGAGGACAAAAAATGGAAAAATATTAATCCATTCTCATAACAGTGTGAAGATTGTAATAAGAACAGAAAATGTCATAAAATTTATCCTTCTTGTGATAATCTTAGAATTGTACCAGGGCAGGAAAGGATACAATATTAACTGGCCCTCAAGACAAAAGCTATTATTAAAACTGATCATTGTACCAAAGTAATCCATTCTTGCCTTGAAACAAAACACGTGATTCTATGATTGTGTGGAGTTGTCATATGTAAATCAGTAACCGCTTCAAAGTCCCTTAAAATCACTTAAGACTATACTTATATAGCAACAGAGGGCTGAAAAAAGTATGCATAGTTTGTAAAACTTGGACCTTGAGGTCAAAATTCAAGCTCATGATTAAAGACTTGTCATGTAAATTATATCATTAAAATTTAATTTACTTACATATAATGTGCCTAACTCTGAGAAGTCATTATTGATACTGACGAAATTTTACCAAATATTTAAGAAGGTATTTTTGGCTTTGATGCTTTCTTCCAGATTACATAAAAACTTTAGCACTTCTCATTCCTTGTGTTAATGGGACTTCATTCACATTGAAGCTCACACTAAGTTTGTTTGTCAAAATTTCTGACCCAAAAAATCTCTCCTCAGCCATCCCTTGCTGAAACCTGAAGGTACTGGGAGGTTTTAGACTTTTTAAGTTCTTCAGTAGTTTAGGGTGTGCTTGCAGATGTGAAGTGCCTAGATTTTATCTTGACAGTCACAATCATCTCTAGGGAATTTGAAGACTGACTGACTACTCCTGCCAATTGTCCCTCTGATCACTTTCCAAAACAGTGCTCTGTTTATGGTGCATCTCATCTCAAGCTGTTGAGCTATCTCTAGTTGTGCAAATTCAAGTTGGTAGATGCTGTTCTGACAGAATACAGTAATTAGGAGTTATGTAGGGCAAATTTAATAGTGGACCGTCCATATCTTTTGGAGGCACTTAGTTTGTACTTTGATCATGAAATAGTGATTGTTAAGAAATCAGCATTTGCCAAACACTTCAATTCAGAAACATAAGCATGACTTAAATAACATGAAAGAATTATTTTTTATCCTAAATTATACTACATTAATATGAAAGTCCTCTCCATGTCTTATATGAAGTTAGTAATATATATTGATTAAGAAGAAAAAAAAAGAAAAGAAACAAAACTCTATGCATTTTTAAAGTATCTGACTCATGTATGGATATATTCTGGAGCAAATATCCAACACTTAATCCTCTATGATTTTCTTGAAAGTAATTGTCTTTGTGTGGCCTTATGAATGAACTGACGTTTTCTTTTTTTTAACTCCTATCTACTCTGTTTTATAGATACACTCTTTTTACTAAGTTGTTAATATATCTTCTTTTGTTTCCTGAATATTGGTCTGTGAGAGAGAGATAGACAGGCTTTTTTTTATTACTGTAAACATGCACCACTACTGCTGGGAATTTTTGCTCGTTGCTCTTCTTATATTGTCTTCTGAAAACTGTAAATACAGAAGATTTTCTATCATTTAACTCCCAGGAATTTTCATCCTGTACAGTACTGCCTGTATAATTATGTAGCATAAATGAAAGCTATTTATTCTTCTTCAAACTTACGAGTCTCATACTATAAATAGTCCTTTATTCATTATCCTATGTAAATGAGAGGAGTAATATATAAAGAGAGCAACAGAAATTTTAATAATTTCTTCTTTGTGTCTCCTTTTTGCCATTCAGGTTTGCTTTTTCTTTTTGGATTAGCTTAAATTTACAAAGCCTGATTAGGAGCACTGACTGTTCCAACTGAATTTTGAAAAATAATACAGTGTTTTCCCCAAATGTTTCATTGAATGAACAGTTTACTCTGTTAGCCTTTGTTAGTCCTTTTTGTCCACTCAGATCAGAACTCATTGTCCAGTAACACCAATGAAAATCCTTCCATATGTCTTGTTTTTTCTTGTCATAAATGTAAGCTTACAGAGATGGACACTGTTTGCTTTATCTTTTTCTTAAGTACCATGTATACACGCAAAGGCTTATTTTTCAGAAGCTCTCACTTTTTAAGAGGTCTCAAACAGCAATATTTGCTGTCTGCTTTTTCACCTTCAAAGTCTAAAAACTTTAAGTCCCTCAAAACTTCTATTTGCTGCTGAACCATAATTTCCAGCAAACTGCATCCCCAGTATTTGGAGAAGAAGGGGAATGAGAATAAAATGGCTGAAGCTCAGTCTAGATATATGTTGCTGCAAGGATATAAAAAAGGTATGTTATCTAAAACTGACCAGGGATTACTACAGCACCATTTATTTTCAGTTAGTGTTTGTCACTGTCAAGGCAAATTTCTGCTGTGGGGTGCTTTTCTGTTGAAGAAATTCTATAAACCATCTTGTAATGAATGTTACATATTTTATACACAATTCACTAATAAGTTTTAATGGCCTCTTTGTGATGTGGGAATTAAAGATTAATTTCATGTCATATAGATATGTTACTGAAAGGATAATGTACATGGAATTAGAAATTTCATGGGAATTCAGTGAACTTGTTGCAAAGCAAGGTAAGTTGATATGAGTGTATTAAATGTAAATGTGCATGTTTCATAAATGAAATAGGTATAATTTGGGCTGTAGTTTACAGTTTCACTTTGAAAATTTTTCCAAAATGTACTTCAGGAATTTGTAACCCACAAGTACTATTTCTGGTTTCATTCTCATGTTTAACCATTATTTCTTCACAAATATTTAGCTTAGATATATGGTTCCAAGTGGCGAAAAGGACCATTTCTGAATTTTGAATAACTGTAGAACTTTCCTCTCTGTCAGCCAACCAGCACTGACTCTGTGCAAGTCACATCTATAAAGTAAAATATTCATTTGAGTGTAGTAGACAGTTCATGCCTTATTTATGAACAGGGTTTATACAGGGTACAGAATTAACTCTCCTCTGTAGCAGAGGTAAAAAAAAAGAAGAAAGGTAGACAGGGACTGTCATTGACAATGTGATTACGTTTGAATGCACTTTATCCCATAACCAAAATGATATGGGAGTCATTGGAAAGACAATGACATTAATATTTTCAATAATGGTGTGTATATGAGTTCTTTTATTGAAGTAATAGTTTTGGCATCCTTTCCCAGCAAGATGTGACTTTTTTCTTTTTTCTTCCTTTTTATCTTTTTTTCTTCTTTTTTTTCTCTTGCATTTGCCTCTGGTTTAAAATCTGCAGTACAATGAGAACCCTAAAGCTTTATTGCACAGCCAAAACTTTAAAATATTGGACAGCTGAACCTGCAATTACATGACGAACAATGAAACTGTAAGAATAAATTACATTTTAGGATTTTTTATACTAAAGGGATCTTCCATAGCCAATTCACTTGTTGTCCAACTGAGAATTTATTCCCAAGTTTTCAACAAAATATGGAAAGTTTTGCTTCCTAAAGAAGACAAATTCAATATTTTTGGCATCAGCCAGTTACCAAAAGAAAAAGAAGCCATATCAGTTCTATGTCCTCACTTGTACTCCATCTCTGTATTATCCAAGTACACATATAGTTAATATAGCTTATTCATAATGTAAGTTGACATGTGGAAACTGAATAAATCTGAGATAGCTAGAGTTTACTCACAAAATATTTGCACAGAACAGAGCCAGTATTTTTGATGCATTTGAAATGCACTGCTTCACAGCCTTGAAGCTGATTTGTCACCCTATTAAAGAACATTTCAGTCTGACACGGACATCTTAAAACCAACTAGCCAACTGCCATTTTCTAGGTGAGTCAGCAAGATCAGTTTGCCCAGGTCTGTGTCCAGTCATGTTTTGTGTATCTCTACAGATGAGACTCCACAGCACCTGTGGTCAACCTGATCCTGCGTTTGACCACCCTTACTATAAGAAAGTATTTCCTGATGTTCACAGGGAACCTCCTATGTTTCAGTTTGTGAAACTCCTGTCACTGGGCACAAGTGAAAAGGAGCTGGCTTCATCTTCTTCATTCCCTTTCATCAGAGACTGATAAAATCCCCCTTAGCCTTTCTTCTGTAGTCTGAGAAAATTATCAGCTCTTTCAGCCTCTCCTCTTACGTGGAATGATGTGACAATTTCCTCTAGTAATCCAGGATAGTGACCACTGAACTCTTCAACTGAGTTGTATGAAAATTGCTTGAACTCCAATTCACATTATTGCAATTGTCAAAGTTCCAAAAAAAGATTTTTTATTTGTTTGTTTCATTTTGTTTTGTTTTTGGCAAAATTATATTTGTGTAATCAAAATAGGCAAGGGATAGAACAGTTTGATAGTGAAGAAATATAGAGGATAGTTCAGTTCAGTTTAGCATGTGTTACACAATTTTTGATTTGGAAGTGAGCCTGAATACAAAAATTCTTGTCCAGTTCTACATATTTATTACCAGGGAAAGATGATGTCCATAATTCTTTGCCCAGCTTTGTCACAGTGCAAAGTCATGTGAAGTCTGAGGGAAGAGAAATTCCTCCTCTGAAGACATAGCTTGTGTTGTAGTGCCAGGAAGCATGTACTTCCTGAACTGTTGCTGTGGGCATCTTGATCCATCCACATCTGTTCTGTGAGGAGGAAGAAAACAAGAATAAGGTTTCCAGACTTTTCTTCCTCCTTTTATTAGGGCTTTTATATAATATTTCACTGTCCAGTGCAAACTTGCTTTCTCCATGACCCAGATGAGAAGAAATCAGGAAAAGAAATCCAAAACACTTATGAATGCTGGACCTGCAGCTGAAGCTAAGCTTATCTATCTTAGCCGTCAGCAGGGCTTACAACTCAAACTCAGTGCTGTGTCAGCTGATCCTCACAACTTCAATAGATTGCAAGCTATTTTTTATTCCATAGTTCAGAGGCTGATAACTGATTCACCATTTTTCATTGGTTTTTTTATATTGGAACAAACCCAAAATTTTCTAACCGATTAAGACAAAGAGGTCTGCAAAATATTAGATTTATTTTATGTTAATTCCTGTTCAAAGGTTGTCATATCTAGCAGACTATTACTGCATGGGAATAACAGTTACTTACTCTGCAGTTATTGATCCATTTTCTAGTTTGATGAGAGGTCTGCGGTAAGCGGAGAGAGAGCATGGAAGCCCCAGAGATTTGATCTTGGTGTGAAACACAACTGCCTTTCCCAGATTTGTCCAGGTTTCTTGTTAAACAGGCAGTTCTGAATTTTCCACTTTGGTGTGAACTTCCCTAAAGCCTGAAGATAATCGTATCCAGAGCCTTGGTTTGCATAAAACTCTAATCCTATTATTTGCTGCATCTATTCAAAGACCATCTTATCCATAAAATAGCTATTTAAAATGTGCTTTTATGAACAGATTGGTTTCCTATAGAGATGTCTGCAATGGATTCAGTTGTGTATCCTTCCATTTATATCTGCATATGTGTTAGTGTTAAATTGAAATTTACAGTTTGGCCAACTGATTCTGTCTACCGCCTCCTTGTTTATTACTTTGAGTGCATCTATTGGTGTTTTTAATTTATTTCAGAAGATGCAGAGTGCAGAGTCTCTGAAAGATCATGTATCTTTTAACCTCAGCACTAGAAAAGGGACTAATGCCTGAAGTGAGGGACTTTGTGTGGTGGGTATGATTTATTGCACTTTGTTCTCAGGGTTGGGGTCTGAGTGGACACAAAAGTGCTGTCTTCTGAAGTTATTTATTTAGTGTGGTTTAACACTGTCATGCTAAAAGCAAAATATCTGTGATCTGTGAATAGACATGAAAACCAGATTCTCAGCTCTGTAAATCTCTCAGTTTCCAGTGATACAGAAGATTAAGAAAAATGTTGAACAGAAAGGAAAACAAGGTAATTTTATTTTTTATTAATTTCTCTCAGTTGTAGGGGATATACCAGTGGTGGAAAAGTGTCCCATTAATCCTGTGCTGCTAGGTTCTGGGAGACTCAACTGGATGGTTTCAGGCAGTGTTTTATGATATTCTAGTGCTTTCTGGTGGTTTCAGATTGGGAGAACAGAAAATTTGTAGGGTTACTCTTCTCCAGGAAAAAAAACAACAAACCAGAACAAAATCCTAAGGTTATCTTTCAACAGGTTGCGTCAGATATGCAAAATGATTGACACAATTTCAAACTGATTAAAATGGGAGAGAGGCATACATCCAGAAAAAAAAAAAAAAAAAAAACCACCATACCCTGTTTGTACCCATAACCACTAAAATGCCATTAGCAAATTATATCCTATTTCTGGAATGCTGCAGAAATGTACTTTTCCTAGTTTCAAAGGATGTTAAAATATTCTGCTTTTTAATCTTATGGATATATTTCTTCTCTTTTTTCCAAAGTATTTAGAAAGTTTCAGAATCATTTGGAAAAACAGAGGTTTGCCTCTTTTCTAATGACTTTATTGTTTTAGAAAATATTTATAACATTCTCCCTTTTGATCTGAGTAGCTTAATTTGGATGTAGTTCAAGCGTGTCTGAGCATCTGTCTCTCCATTCACCTTGCTTTGGATGCAAATCAGGCACTTAGAAATGTTTCTCCTGTGTGTCAGTTTATGTATGAGCACACTAAGTAAAAATTAGATCCTCAGATCCTTGTACATTTGTTTGTTGATCATAACAATGTTTAATTAAATATTTGTACTTAATATTTTTACCCTGAACTGAGCCATTTACATTTTCTTTTCACATGAATTCTGTTTTAACTAAGCATGTCAGCTGCACAGATAGGAACAAAGATGCCCATAAAGCCTAACAGCAGTAAATTGTTAATGATCTAGAGTCTCAGTTATAGCCTAAGTAATGGATGACATAATCTAAGTTTTTGTTAAGCAAAATTAAGGTAATCTTTTTCTACAGTTACATTCTGCTGATCAGTTACGGTATTGGCAGTGGGATTAATGGTAGGAGTCAACTTTCAATACCAGCTTTTAACAAAATGCTACCTGAAATGTTCACCTACCCACAAATCGTCCAGTTCCTATAGCTAGCCCACAGCTAGGATTTGTATATTTCATGTGACAGTCTGAGGTAACCATTGGTAAGGATTTGATTTCTAATGGCTGTGCATTTGTGTTGTCTGCAAAAACCTTGCAAGTTAAGTTAAAAATAGCACTGCCATATGGATTGTTAACCTCAAGGTCTGTCCTGGGTTCAACTGGAGCCGTCACTTTCTGGATTGCAAGACTGAAGATTTTTGGGTTTTTTCCTTATTACAATATTAATTAACAGTATTGAAAATCTTAGCATTACTGTAGTAAGTTGCCTTAAAGTTCGCTTTAAACTGTAATAAGATATTGCTTTTTTTTTATTTTTAATCAAGGGAGGTAGGACTTTAAAATCTGGATCAGATCTCAGGTATTCTTATGGGTAAGAAATTTGTCTGTATTCTGGTTTTGCAGTTCTGTTACACATCAGATTGTGTGATGCAGATATTCACTAAGGGACACACATAATTTGGACCTTGTGACACCCAGCTTGTTCTAGTGGTACATTTCCTTGCAAAGTTACTGTAACTGGAAACCCCTTTGTTACCCAGCTAGGCATATTTAGGACTATTTGCTGCTATTCACAGATCTGCTTTATTGTTTTCTATTTCTTAGATAATGAAATAAGAAATAAAAAAATAAATTCCTTATATTCTACAGCTGTTACAGAAAATTCAACCTAAGAAGTAAAAGAGCAAACTAATTGGGAACAGCTAAAATAAAGAGTAATATTCACTGCAGATGTTTACTCAAGGAGTATTTGTCAGCCTGTACATAAAACAACACTATGTACCTGAATGGTGACAACAAACTGAATTTATATATTCTCAAAATTATAGTAGATTAAAAGCTTTAATCCATTTCAGTTAGTAGCAGCTGTTGAGAAAGGAAAATTATTCTGTTTTAACCAATCTACACAGAAAACATCTTCTTCAGATCATTCAAAGTTGCAAAAGAAGCATGAAGTTCAGCACAGAGAACTGTGCAAGTATATGCAATATCATAAGTAATGGATATAAAGTACAAAAATGAATATGGTGTTAAGTAAATGTAAAATGGGAATTTGCACATATCTCAAACAGGTTTTATTTTATTATTCCAAAATTTCAATAGATAAACTACAGAATCCTACTAAGAGAGGCATATAAATGAGAAGTGAAATTTGGAAGTTTATTTAAAGTAAGTCAGGAAAGTATAAAATAAGAAGATATATACAAAATGTAGACTCATAGAATCATAGAATAGTTAGGCTAGAAAGGACCTTAAGATCATCTAGTTCCAACCCCCCTGCCATGGGCAGGGACACCCCACACTAAACCATATCAGCCAAGGCTTCATCCAACTTGGTCTTGAACACTGCCAGGGATGGAGCATTCACTACCTCCCTGGGCAACCCATTCCAGTGCCTCACCAACCTAACACCAAAGAATTTCTTCCTTATATCCAATCTAAACCTCCCCTGTTTAAGTTTAACCCCGTTACCCCTTGTCCTGTCACTATAGTCCCTAATGAATGGTCCCTCCCCAGAATCCCTATAGGCCCCCTTCAGATACTTGAAAGCTGCTATGAAGTCTTCATGCAGCCTTCTCCAGGCTGAACAGTTCCAGCTTTCTCAGCCTGCCTTCATATGGGAGGTGCTTCAGTCCCCTGATCATCCTCGTGGCCCTCCTCTGGACGTGTTCCAACAGTTCCATGGCCTTTTTATGTTGAGGACACCAGAACTGCACACAATACTACAAGTGAGGTCTCACGAGAACAGAGTAGAGGGGCAGGATCACCTCCTTCAACCTGCTGATCATGCTCCTTTTGATGCAGCCCAGGATACGGTTGGCTTTCTGGGCTTCAAGCACACGCTGAAGCCAGCTCATGTTCATTTTCCCATCAACCAGCACCCCCAAGTCCTCCTCCTCAGGGCTGCTCTGAATTTCTTCTTTGCCCAACCTGTAGCTGTGCCTGGTATTGCTCTGACTCAGGTGTAAGACATTGCACTTGGCATGGTTAAACTTCATGAGGTTGGCATCAGCCCACCTCACAAGTGTGTCAAGGTCCCTCTGGATGGCATTCCTTCCCTTCAGCGTATCAACTGAACCACACAGCTTGGTGTCATTGACAAACGTGTTGAGGGTGCACTCGATCCCACTGTCCATGTCACTGACAAAGATATTGAACAAGACCGGTCCCAAGACAGATCCCTGAGTGACACCACTCATTACTGGTCTCCAGATGGACATTGAGCTGTTGACCACAACTCTTTGAGTGCGACCATCCAGCCAGTTCTTTATCCACTGAGTGGTCCACCTATCAAATTGACATCTCTCCAATTTAAAGACATGGATGTCTTGTGGGACAGTGTCGAAAGCTTTGCACAAGTCCAGGTAGATGGCATAAACTGCTCCATCTCTGTCCATCAGTTCTGTATCCCCACATAGAAGGCAACCAAACTGGTCAGGCAGGATTTCCAATAGGTGAAGCCATGCTGGTTGTCACCAAGTACCTTGTTGTTTTTTATGTGCCTTATTGTGCCTTGCTGGGCACAGAAGTGAGACTGACTCGTCTGTAATTCCCCGGGTCATCCATTTTCCCCTTCTTGAAAATGGGGCTTATATTTCCCTTTTTACAGTCATCAGGAACTTCACCTCTCTGCCATGATTTTTCAAATATGATGGCCAGTGGCTTTGCAACTTCATTTGCCAGCTCCTTCAGGACCCGCGGATGGATTTCATCAGTTCCCATGGACTTGTGTACATTCAGGTTCTTAAGATGGTCTCAAACCAGATCCTCTCGTACAGTGGGCCCAAGGTCTAGATTTTCACAGTCCCTGCGTCTGCCTTCCACGACTTGGGTGCTGTGGTCAGAGCCTTTGCCAGTGAAGACCGTGGCAAAGTAGTCATTCAGAACCTCAGCTTTCTCCAAATCCTATGTAGCCAGTTCTCCCTATAGCACTTCATTAAACATGTTAGCCTTTGCCAGATGTTGAAAACCAAGTCTCAGTTTGTCCCATCTCAAATTTTACCTTTTCACCACAAAGCCCCAGAGTGCTCAAACTTGCTACTGAGTTACGCATTTTATTTTATTTAAATATATCTTTATTTTAATTGAAGTTGACTTACCTAGTTTTCTTTTTAGCAATAGAGAGACAAGACTGAAAGTAACATTGTTAGTGTTTCCAAAGGTATGTATTTCTCTATAGTCTTTGGAGAATACTTGGCACAAAATCTACCTGTTTATCTCTGGGCTGATAAGTGCCACAACTCTTTACTCAGCTACACTCTGCTCTTCAATTTCCCAGTCAGGCTGACTTTTCTCTATCACACTGGGTGGGGTGCATAATAATTTCTGTGGTATGTGGAGTACTGCTTCCTTCCAAGAGTTTTGAAAGGTGAAGCTGAGTCATGAGCCTGACCTGCTGGTCTCAGATGGCAGCGGTAACCCAGTAGTAAGTGTGTTGTGCTAAAACTGTGGCAAGGCAGCTGTCCACATTGTGTCCTGTGCAGAGATTTGAAGATTCACAACAATTAATACAAGAAGAAGAATATGTGCATCTCAGGTGTTCGGAAATGACTTAGACCTGTTTTTTCACCCCTCCTTCTTTACAGCTCATCTCAGAAAAGTAAGACCTTTATTTTACTTTAACTGCAAACTGGACAAACCCTAATTTTTATTTCCATGTGTGTGTAAAGAATTCCTAATTCTTTTCTCAGAGATCATATTTTCAAAAGGATGAGAGTGAACATTCAGACAAATTTTACAGATCACTCAAACTGTATTTTCTGCAATGGGGAAGCTGCAGTCATCTCAACGACAGACGACCTCAAGCAAGTCGTAAAAATGGCACACATAAAATAAATTAATATTATTGACAGTTTGTCAAAGTTCTTACACAAAAAAAAGCAAAAAATCATAATTTGAAAAGCAACTATTTGTTCTTTCAGATGCTTAAGCTAGTGGAACTATCAGGGAGGGTATCACTGTGTCTGGATGAACTCCAGGTTGAAGAATGAATATTACCTAATTTGATCCAAATTGTAAAATGTAACATTGCAAAACTGTGAAATAATTGTGAATGCTAAGAATAGAGACAATAAGTTTTTCAAATTATGGCCATCAGTGAAACATATGTTATGTAGAATGAAATAAATACTGCGTAAATATTAAGACTTCAGAACTTCAGATATTAAAGTCTCTCTGTTGCAGCATAAAGGAGCTGGTATTAGGTAAGCACCATGTAGTGTACTTTAATATGTTCAAAGAAGAGGTAAAAATGTTGATTAAAAGGCTGCAGTTGGAATAAAGTTAGAATGTGAAAATTTTCTGTAAAATTAAATTACATGAAAGGACTTTAACTTAAACAAAAGAAGAAAATTGAGAAAAAATAAATAAAAATAAA
The DNA here is from genome assembly GCF_012275295.1 of Melopsittacus undulatus. Classification (NCBI taxonomy): domain Eukaryota; kingdom Metazoa; phylum Chordata; class Aves; order Psittaciformes; family Psittaculidae; genus Melopsittacus; species Melopsittacus undulatus. The sequence goes on along the minus strand of NC_047557.1, from coordinate 70,409,546 downwards.
TTTTTTTTATATTAAAAATCAAACTAACACAGTCCTGACAGGGAGGAATACATGGCAAGCAATAATTACACATTATAGTCATTCAAACATGGGAAAAATTAGATTAATGTTTAACCTCATAAAAGATATTAAAATCAAGTTTTGTTTCTTTTTGTATGAAAGAGTTTTTACATAATTCTACAGAAGATTTAATAGATACCCTCTGTGTGGATATTATTTTATTTTATTTTTTTTTATTTTCTTGTGGGTAAGTATTTGCTGGGCTACAGTGCAATGGGCTATTACATTTCACTCTGAATGCACAGACATATTTATGAAGTCAATGCAAGACTGTCCAAATTTCTGAGCCTAAGAACTGTAATGTTTTAGGCTAAACATGGGAAAAAGGTCCCAACAAATAATATTTCTCAAGACTGAAGCAGATGCTAGCCTTGAGGAAAATAATAGCTGAAACATTCAGAGTTGATTTTCATCTGTAAGTATGTTCTCAAGTCTTTTTTCAATCTGTGGTAAATAGGGAGGGGAAGAGACCTAGTGGAACAGTGGACAACTACTAATAAAAGTGAGCTAAAGTCCTTTAATCAGATCTCAATACATTTGGCAATGCTCATATCATGATCTGTTGCAATTAACTCCTGAAAAATATTAAGTACTTAAGAGAAACAAACAAACAAACTAAAAAAAACGAAATAATTAATAACCCTTCTCTTCTCCCACCTACCCCCCATGTACTCTTTCTAATATATATTAAGTTTACAGTTTCTTCAAACAAAAAAGCAAAAGCAGGTCTATTCTTTGAGTAAATTCCTTATACTTCCAGTGAAAATTCGATAATTTTCAGTAAATCTGTTCTCACCACAAGCCTGGTTTTATCTTTTTCTTCTGAGTTCTAATTATTGAAGTATCTGAGCACTTCTTAAAATCCATACATCCTCAGAACACCCTCATGAGGCAGGAAATTATTGTCATCACCCATCTTAACACAAAGAAACACTAACTTAATTTGGAGTAGGCTTTAAATCATTGTTATTGATTCTTTTTTGATAGAAATAGAGACAAGGCATGTGAGGACATTTTCTTTTTTTTTTCTTCCCTTTTTTTTATTTTTTTTTTGTCCAATTATCTGTAGATGGTTTTGAAAAAAGGTGCATACATAGAAGCAGCTTGATGTATATTAGGGGACTGCTTAGTTCTTGGCACTTAGCTGCTGCTGGACTATGTCTGCCTGTGTCTATGCAGTTTATATATCTACTGCAATGTATGACCTGGTAGCAGCAAGATGTAGATACAGCATGTTGTTCTCTCCTGGAATCAGGTCTTGAGGGGGGCCAACAGCTTAGCTTCTCCATAAGCCTTGCTACTGTGTGGCTGTAAGAATGAGCGCCATGTCATCGCGCTCTACATCTGAGCTGCATTCTCTTCACCTTTGTTCACATATGACTATGCATGGATGGGCGTTTGTCTGACTTGCACCAAGGAACTACACTTTATGCTGCATTGCCAGGACCAGGAGAAGATAAAGAGACAGTTTTAAAACTATTCTATGTCTTCATTAAAGAGAAATAAGAATTATTTTACTAATATTAATCTTTTTTTGGTGCTAAATACATATGTCCAATATGCATTTTGTTTCTTGTGTTGCATCAGAACTTCTGAAACTAATTTTTTCTTATGAAGCATGTATTTTATTATCCTTTTAAGTTCATAGCCCCTCAGGGCAACGTTTTACAAGAACACAAAATGTTTGAGGCCAAGAGAAAGAAAAAATTCTGGAAGAAAAACTTACATCCACACTTTTTGCAGATGTTGGGATCCAAGTGTCTGTGCCTTTCTAAAGGATCATTTAGTTCAATTATACACAATTATTTGCTATGCTTGGTGTATCACTGTTGTTCTTGAATCTTCTTTTATGTCTACCTAGGACAAGATGAAGTGCTTGTTTTCTGTGTTCAGTGAAAAATATTTTCTAGAGTATTAGTATATTGAAGTTACCAATTCTTTCAAATAAAAGTTGCCTAAATGTTTCAATTCATACTGCCTTAAAACATGAAAAAACTTTTCAGGATAGACTATAAATAAGTACAAATATTTCAGACTGCTCTTGTTCAAACCTGTTTAGTAATGTATGATCACATTCAGGCTCAGGGTAGGTAACTGTGTGTGTTACTGTGTCCTAATTTCTGTCAAATTTATACACAGCAAGAACAAAAGCAAACTCTCCTGTCATGTAAGGTACAGAAAGATACATTAAAACTAACAAAGCAAAAAGCAGGCTGAAATTGAAGCAGTTTTTAAAAAGACAGTTTAATGAAAGCGATGTGAAAATACTATCAGTCTGATGGAAAAGATCTGTCCTCAACTGTTCTGAAATGTGGGAACATTGTGAGACACTTCAAGATTTTTTTACCAGTCTGCAGTTATATCAACAATAGGTCACACCTGTCTCCTTTAATACCATAGCAGTGAGACTCCACAACACAAACCTTTCAGGTGATCTGTAGATCCTGTACTACTCCTTCTGTGCTAAAGGAATCTTTCAAAAGTATTTCATGTCATCATGCATAGATTTATAGTTGTTAAAACTTGCATTTTCATTTTAAATAAATCCCTGAAAGTTTAAGATAACTATCATGAAACATGACATATTGTAGTAATATTGTGCAAGAGGTAGGAAAATGAGAGCCTTACTGTTGTACCTGAACCCATAAATACAGACCACACACTGTGAGGAAAGAGATTTGTCATTTTATCCTTACAAATTTCCTCAGTTTGCTGGTGTTTGTATAGTGGTTTCGGGCAACATTTCTCATTGACCACTTTCCATTTTTACCTAGTATTTTATAGTCCATGTTGTATTTTCAGAGCAGTATTGCATATCCAAGTTCTGTCCTCACTGTAACCCACAAACAACCTTGATTGACAGCCGCAACAAGTTAGTCACTACTTTATGTTCGTCTTTCACACTATGATATCAATGGTGTCTTACAGCCAACGTACATAAAATCATTTGCAATTCTAGCTAGCAGAGCCATTCATGCTGCCGTGGTCAAGGGTATGCCACTACTTCAAGTTTAAAATCCTCTGATATAATTCAACAGTGCAAATTCGCTTCAGGCAGATGGCACAGAGGTTCTCAGATTATTTCTTTTTTTCTCCAGAATGTAAAACTAATTGATCATTTTTCTGTGTTCCAAGAGAGAAAGAAAAAAATCATGGAAGAAGTTTGGAACAATTTGAAAGTGACTCAAGTAAGTACAGTTAGAAAAAGAATAAAAAATATCTGTGCAAGTGATTAGTCTCTGATTTATAAAAAAACATTGGGGAGAGGGTACTAATTACATAAGAACAAATACTGAGGACACTTTCCTGAAAACTGCTTGAGTCTCAATGTCAATTAAGTAATGTCACTTTGTTTATAATGTATCACGCATAACACATTTTCACATAGACATCTCTGAATTGACTTAACAGGGATTGGTGGTATACAGAGCTGTTCTGAGAAGAGCTAGCATCTGAATCTTAGCTCTGCTGATGACATTGCTGGCAGGTTTCTTTATTTCTCTGTTGCTTCAGTTTGGGCTTTTTTTTTTTTTAATCTATATTTTGTAGTCCTATATTGTTCATATATCACTGAGGAGTTCCAGAAAGGCTACAACACCTATTTCTTTTTCTCTTCTTTTTCCTTTCTGCATTGAAATGACCCAGTCATACTACACGTGTGTATTGTTGGCCACACCTATTTCCCTGTGAAGAACAGAGGATGAACAAGCTTATAGAGCTACTCTCCCAAGAAAAGCTTTATTCTTACCCTTTCTCATAAAAAAAACAACTTTTCAGACAAAGTTTATTTTAGCTTACATGTACTCCAGAAAAGGAGGCAGTCTCTGTAAGGGGAGACCAGGGCTGCTCTATGCAGGATAAAGCCAGTTCCAGCCAGTTCTAATGGAAATCTGAGCGACTTGGCTAAGATGGCGACAACTCTTTGAAAACGTATTTAAGAAAAAGCAGAAAAACTGATGAGAGAGAAGAGGGTGGAATAATAGAATAGCAGAGGGAACAGTGGAAGGTGGTGGAGGTGGTGGAGGTGGAGGTGGAAGGTGGTGGTTCTGTGTGGTGTCAGAGCAAACACACCCCTGAAAGGATTGCAGTATGTTGAGGACCCGTACAGGAGCAGAGGAAAACAGTGAGAAAGAAACCATCATGACTGCAATTTCTCCTGTGCTGCTCATTACCTCTGTGAGAGTGTAAAGGAACATGGAAGGAGAGTGTCTACTCCTTCAACGGTATCTGGTCAAGGAGCTTTTCCAATGCAAAAAATGATATTAAGAAGACACAAGAACACAGAGACACAAATTTGACAGACAAGTGATGATAAAAAAAATGGTCAGCTGCACTAATTGGTAAAGATATATGAGTGTGGCAATGTTCATTCCAGCAAGGTTATCTTGACTGTGGACCTGGTCAGTTGGGAAACCAAGGGAAAAGAAGGAAGCCAGAAATCAGCATATACCAAGACACACACCTGGCAAAGCAAACATGGAGACAATGACAAGAAACAAACCATGTTAGTCACATGAGTTGATGGACAACTAAGAACCTCCATCTGTCACATTGAGGAAGATCTGCCGAGATTTTGCAGCTGCTGAGTCTGCAAACCCAGAGCCCTAGACTGTGAGAACTGTACAGACCATGGATGGAAGTGTAGGGGAAGGTGAAGCAAGGAGGACACAGAAACAGAAGGGTACAAGGGGGTCCCAACCACTTGTAGAACTGGGCTGGTCAGCACACTTGGCTGGTTGAGCCCTGCAGCCTGTCCTATCTTCTTACATCTTCTCATTAAAACTTTTTTTAACTCCCTGTCTGTGAAATCTTACTCTTCATCCCATGCATCTGCATGCTGCAAGTGGGGGGACCTGTGTATGTGCAGGTGGAATTTGATACCATCCCTGGACCAGGGCTGTGGGCGCACTGTGTCATGTGGTTGTGCGAGTCTCCTCTGGGGTGCTGTGGAGGCAGAGCACCTTCTCTGCCAGCACCTGTGACCAGCTGTGTGAGTGTCCTCTGTGTGTGTGTCAGAGGGACAATGGCTCAGTTTCACTTCTGCAAATAGGAAAATGTTACCCTCATCCCTGAGCCTGGGCAGAGACCGTGTTCCCTGGTACTGGGCTGGGCTACAGCAGCCCTGCAGGAGAGGGCCTGGGCTGGATCAGCTGTAGCAGGAGGTTGCTTTTATGTCCTTTAACAAAGGGACTGAGTGTAACATACCTTGAGAGCCAGGGAGAAAAAGTGGAGTCTGAAGGAGTGCTGTCAAGCCCAGTAATGTAGAAGGAGAATTGTCCTCGAGTGTGTAAATATTTGTGCTTTTCTGGTTTTGTTTGTTAATATCTCAATATTAATTTTAACTGCCAATTAATTTAGTTGAAGTCCCCAAGTCAAGTCTGTTTTGCCTGTGACAGCAACTAGTCAGTGGTTATTTTGACCTGCTCACCTTGGCTGACTCATTCTCCCTATTCCTTCTCCTCCCTCCTCCCTGTCTTGCAAAGATAGGGGCAACAAGGAGTTCTTTGGGTGCCTGACTCCCAGCTGAGGTCAGCCTACCACACTTACAGTCAGTAAGTGTAAAATTTAGAGTTTTACTTGATAAGATATACATGTATACCCCCCAAAATTTAATATTGCTGCAAACTCCTAGCAAGAAGTTTAAACCTCAGTGTTAAGGTGTGTTATGGATTCTGGTCTTCTGGTTATTTTTGCTGACTCAGATGTTCTGGTTCAAAAAAGCATAGGCTCCTCTTTTTAATATGGTGTAACTCTTACGTTACATCAGCCAAATGGAAGTTTGTAAAATCCCCCTGAAGTGTCTGAGGAGGATAGAACACAGTTTCAGGTCAGTCACAGATTAGTTCAAGAGGCAATACCAATAATACTGATACTACTGGGTCAAAACTTTCACCATATTCAAGTGAAACCACTGCAAAACCAGAAAAATCTTAAACAAACTAGAACAGTTCCTTACACTGTTGTGTATATAAACTAAAGAGAAACTAGTATATAAGTTTGGGTCAAACCACCATTACAATGATAAAAAATGAACACAGATGCAAAGAAATTAAAAAAAAGTTTCTCCAAAGGTAAATATGAAGAAATGGAGGGAGTAAAGCACACAGGTGCATATTATGCACATATACACACACACAACTGAAACATCAAAATATACTAAACTCCCTAATTAGCACTGTTTGGAAAGGCAGAGTTATTTGCCTCTGTCTTCATTAGTAGTAACCTATATGCAGTATGGAAGGAAAACAAAATAAACCAGACATTTTTGATTTGAAGAAATCCCTTGTCATGGTTTGAGCATGTTTTGAGGGTGTTTTTGTTCAAGGTTTTTTCCAGCCAGGGGGAGGCTGGGAGGAAGGAGAGACAGGACACCTGACCCAGGCTAGCCAATGAGGTATTCCATACCATAGCACGTGATGCCCAGGATGCAGACTGGGAAAGAGAAGGCTGGAGGGGAGAGCTCTGGAGAAAAATGGAGGAGGGAGCACATGGTGCTCGGCTGGGCAGGGTGGAGTGAGTTATGGGTCGATGGCTGGTGGGGTGTTGTATTCTCTTCACTTGCTGTTTGCTGTATCATTATTATTTGTAGTAGTAAATGGCAGTAGGGGTTTTGTGTTATGCCTTAGCAATTAAACCATTCTTATCTCAATCCGTGGGGGCTACATTCTTTGGATTCTCCTTCCTAACTCTCTGGGAGTTGGGGGACTTGGTTTAAACCACGACATCCCTATATGTTGCACATTTGGCACTCTGACACAATCCTCCCCTGGTGCTCATCCAGAAGAAAATGGACAATTAAAGTGTCCTTTCTTGTTGTGCCAATTAGCATAATAATTATCTAGCAATAAAGACAATTTTAACCTTATGATGAAAATATAAGGATATATAAATGCATTTATTTCTTTTCTTGGATAGAGTGATGTTGGTGTAAAAGAACCTTAGAGCCAAATTTAGCCCTGTTTTAGGAGACACTTCTGGGATTTACACGCATAAGGTTAAAGACTGAAAATATCTTTGGTATGCCACCTTCCTCTGTGTTCCCTGCCTGCTTGTAAGTGGATAGCATGGTTCTGTTTAAATATTATGTTTGTTGTAATATCTTTCTTCTGAAATCCCTATTTACAAACATTATAATTTGGGGCACTATGTTGTGTGTTTGGAGAAAGTGCTGCAGCATGCAACATGTCAGAGGGCTTTTACACTGAGAATGCTATCTGCTCATTGTTGGAAGCTCTGGCTGATTAAAACAAGACTGTTGTACCTTGCAGGTCGAGGGTGAGCCCTAGATCAGTCAATTATCTAATTGCATAAATAGAAGGATCAGCATGGGTCTTTCATTAAGAAGCTGTCTGAGATGCTAGCTGCTGCCCTAGCTACATTGCAACGTGTTGACAGTTAGAGCAATTGCTTAGGAACAGAAGGAAAAAAAATGGCTCTGCAAAGTCCCTGAGCTTCACGGAGACCTCAGAATTTAAAGTTCTTAAAATACAAACTTTGTAAGCAGAGTTCTCAGACTAAAAATAGGAAAGCTGAGTAACCAGGAATATGTTACTTTGCCTTTTAAATTATTGCTGAACAAGATCCCTTAGCAGTTGAGCAAGTTTCTATATAGTGTATAACCCATGTAAAGAAAATTAAGAATAAAACAAAGAAACAAATAGAAACAATTCATATTTAAGTTGGTCAGAAAGAAAGCCAAAAAACTCTCCTTAACAGAGAACTTGAAGAGAAGCTTGACCGCCTCAGAGTGTGAGAAAAGACAAATCTGGCCATCATTTCAAGTGCTAGAGGCACTTTTCTGAAGGTTACATAAAATAACTTTACAAACCATTGGGTATAAGGATGTGTGGTACTTAATCTAAACCTTTGGTTGTTTCAAGTTTTCTAGCCTATAGGTAATGGTAAATCTCTCTGTAACAACTTATGCAGGGTGAAACTAAGATCATACACAAGAGATAGTGGCTTTCACAAGGGAACGACTTATTTTCCATCATTACAATAATATTTTCTGTCTCTTTAAGTACATCTGTGGTGCCTAAATAGCATAGGAAATGCACATAGCAATAGACACTTCCTGCAGAATTGTATGTACAGTCACTCTGCCTTAATTTTCTTAAGCACACTAAGAGGCCCTTAGCAATGTTTGGCTCCTAGGCGTCTCTTAGTAGCCTGGCCTCTTTACATTTAAATAAGCAAAACAGTTTGCTCCTACCCAAAGTTCAGCTAGTTCCTGTGCCTGCAAAAGTCATAAAAAGATTCAGTAAATACAAACTCTACATGGACATGATATCTATTGGTGGGTACAGTAGATTTAGGAGGAAGCACCTTGCGTTTAATTGCTCTCTTCCTCTTGGTTTCTTTTTTTTGTTACTAATTCCCAGCTTCCCGGGTTAACGGCCTCCTTCTTTCCTCCATGAGTTAGAGGGGAAGTTTGAGGCCCCTGTGCTGTTTGGGCCTGGAGCAAGCAGTCCTGCTTCCTCTCAGTTTCCCTGACATCTTGCAGCTTACTGATAGCATCCCGCAGCTCAGCCACCTGCTGGAGGAGGACCTCCATCAGGGAGCAATGAGTGCAGCCCTGCCCATTGTGCACCCTCCCCTCACCAGACCAGTGCAAGCACTCTCTACACTCCGAGCTCTGCACCACAGCCTCCCCTCTTACTGGCTCTGTCTGGGTGCCTATGTTGGCCACAGTCGGGACAGCCAGGGCAGAGCTCCCAGACCGGGCCCTGGCCATACATTGAGTGCTAACAATCCCACTTGCCTGCCCATGTGAACTGCTGCACAAACTGCCTCAACCCGCTCTGTTCGCTGTGCTACTGGTTGACGCGCTCCCTGGGTTTCCTGTCCTGCAGGGGGCTGATGAGAAAAAACACTTGCATCAGAAACAGTCGGCTGGTGCACTGGTACAGAAGATCTCTACTGGTGCCGCCAGGAAAAAGCGGCGGGTTGTAGTAGTAGGGGATGCTGCCTTGAAAGGGACAGAAGTGCTCATCTGTCAGCCTAACCCAGTCACAAGGGAGGTGTGTTGCCTACCTGGGGCACGGATCAGGGATGTTGCGGAGAGGCTGCCTGCTCTACTAAGTCCCACGGACTATTACCCGCTTCTAGTGATACATGTGGGTGCCAGGGATATAGATAGTAGTAGCCTGAGGAGTATAAAGAAGGACTACAGAGCTCTGGGAGAGGTGGTCAGGGGTTCTGGACCTCAGATAGTGTTTTCAACAATTCTCCAAGACACAGGGGAGGACCTTACAAAGGCAAGGAGGATTGGACAGGTTAATAAATGGTTAAAAGGGTGGTGTCATAGTGAAAGGTTTGGGTTTCTTGAACATGGGGCCCAAATTTGTAGGCCAGGCCTACTGGCGGCTGGTGGAACTGCTCCAATAAAGAAAGGGAAGAGTGGCTTTGGTAGAAGGCTTGCCAGACTTGTCAAGGATGCCTTAAACTAGATGTGTTGGGGGAGGGGGCAACATTCCATCCCAACACACCCAGTCAGTTGCCAGCACCTATAATAAATGCTCGGAGCAATGTAGTGATATTCCGGCTGCTCCAGCCAATGAACCAGTTTCATTTGGAGCTCTGCTCAGATGCCTCTATACAAATGCCCGCAGCACGGGGAACAAACAAGAGGAATTAGAGATGTGGGCACATCTACAGAGGTATGATATAACAGGCATCACAGAAATGTGGTAGGATAGCTCCTTTGACTGGAGTGTTGGAATGGAAGGTTATAGGCTTTTTAGAAAAGACAGGCCCAGTAGGAGGGGAGGGGAGTTTCCCTTTATGTTAGGGATAGGCTAGAGAGTATGTAACTCTATCTGGGGACAGGTGATCAGTTAACAGAAAGTTTGTGGGTCAGGGTTAAGGGGAAATCGGTGATGGGACACATTACGGTGGGGATATGTTACAGACCGCCTGATCTAGAGGAACCTGTGGATGAAGAACTCTACAGACAAACAGGAAAAGCCTCACGCTCACAGGCCCTTGTTCCCATGGGGAACTTCAACCACCCTAACATCTGTTGGGGAAATGGTACGGCCTTGCACAAGCAATCCAGGAGGTTTCTCAATTGTGTGGAAGACAGCTTCCTTCTGCAAGCAATAGAGGAGCCGACGAGGAGAGGTGCCATGCTTGACCTCGTACTCACCAACAGGGAAGGGCTCCTTGGAAATGCGACTCTCCAGGGAAGTCTTGATGTAGTGATCATGAGATGGTCGACTTCGAGGTCCTCAGGAGAGTGAGAAGAGTGTGCAGTAAGCTCACGGCCCTGGACTTCAAGAGAGCAGACTTTGGGCTCTTCAGGAACCTGCTTAGCAAGGTTCCATGGGATATAGCTCTTGAGTGTAAGGGGGTCCAAGACTCTTGGTTAATATTCAAGGATCACCTGCTACAAGCTCAAGAGTGTTGCATCCCGACTAGAAGGAAATGCAGCAGGACGGCTAGGAGACCCCCTTGGATGGATAAGGAGCTGCTGAGAAAAATTCACAAGAAAAAAGAGGCTTACAAAAGGTGGAAGCAAGGACAGGTGGCCTGGGATGAATACAGGGATGTTGTCTGGGTAGTTAGGGACCAAGTTAGGAAAAATCAGGCCCAATTGGAGCTAAACTTGGCAAGGGATGTTAAAGATAATAGGAAGGGATTTTATAGGTATGTAGCAGCTAAAAAACAGACTAAGGACAATGTAGGCCCCCTCCGGAAGCTTTCGGGAGAACTTGCTACGTAGGATTTGGAGAAGGCTGAGGTTCTGAATGGCATCTTTGCCACGGTCTTCACTGGCAAAGGCTCTGACCACAGCACCCAAGTCTTGGAGGGCGGACACAGGGACTGTGACAACTTAGACCTTGGGCCCACTGTAGGAGAGGATCTGGTTTGAGACCATCTTAAGAACCTGAATGTACACAAGTCCATGGGAAGTGATGAAATCCATCTGCGGGTCCTGAAGGAGCTGGCGAATGAAGTTGCAAAGCCACTGGCCATCATATTTGAAAAATCATGGCAGAGAGGTGAAGTTCCTGATGACTGTAAAAAGGGAAATATAAGCCCCATTTTCAAGAAGGGGAAAATGGATGACCCGGGGAATTACAGATGAGTCAGTCTCACTTCTGTGCCCAGCAAAATCTGGGAGCAGATTCTCCTGGAAGGCACAATAAGGCACATAAAAAACAACAAGGTACTTGGTGACAACCAGCATGGCTTCACCTATTGGAAATCCTGCCTGACCAGTTTGGTTGCCTTCTATGTGGGGATACAGAACTGATGGACAGAGATGGAGCAGTTTATGCCATCTACCTGGACTTGTGCAAAGCTTTCGACACTGTCCCACAAGACATCCATGTCTTTAAATTGGAGAGATGTCAATTTGATAGGTGGACCACTCAGTGGATAAAGAACTGGCTGGATGGTCGCACTCAAAGAGTTGTGGTCAACAGCTCAATGTCCATCTGGAGACCAGTAATGAGTGGTGTCACTCAGGGATCTGTCTTGGGACCGGTCTTGTTCAATATCTTTGTCAGTGACATGGACAGTGGGATCGAGTGCACCCTCAACACGTTTGTCAATGACACCAAGCTGTGTGGTTCGGTTGATACGCTGAAGGGAAGGAATGCCATCCAGAGGGACCTTGACACACTTGTGAGGTGGGCTGATGCCAACCTCATGAAGTTTAACCATGCCAAGTGCAATGTCTTACACCTTGGTTGGAGCAGCTACAGGTTGGGCAAAGAAGAAATTCAGAGCAGCCCTGTGGAGAAGGACTTCGGGGTGTTGGTCGATGAGAAAATGAACATGAGCTGGCTTCAGCGTGTGCTTGCAGCCCAGAAAGCCAACCGTATGCTGGGTTGCATTAAAAGAAGCGTGATCAGCAGGTCAAAGGAGGTGATCCTGCCCCTCTACTCTGTTCTCGTGAGACCTCACTTGTAGTATTGTGTGCAGTTCTGGTGTCCTCAACATAAAAAGGCCATGGAACTGTTGGAACACGTCCAGAGGAGGGCCACGAGGATGATCAGGGGACTGAAGCACCTCCCATATGAAGACAGGCTGAGAAAGCTGGAACTGTTCAGCCTGGAGAAGAGAAGGCTGCATGGAGACCTCATAGCAGCCTTCCAGTATCTGAAGGGATCATATAGGGATGCTGTGGAGGGACTCTTCTTTAGGGACTTTAGTGACAGGACAAGGGGTAACAGGTTAAAACTTAAAAAGGGAGGTTTGGATTCAATTTAATGAAGAAATTCTTTACTGTTAGGGTGGTGAGGCACTGGAATGGGTTGCCCAGGGAGGTAGTGAATGCTCCATCCCTGGCAGTGTTCAAGGCCAGGTTGTATGAAGCCTTCGGTAACATGTTTTAGTGTGAGGTGTCCCTACCCATGGCAAGGGGGTTGGAACTAGTTGATCTTAAGGTCCTTTCCAACACTTACTATTCTGTGTTTCTATGATTCTATGAGATGCCAGTAGTTGTTGTTATGTGACACAATAGAGAAGACATGCATAAAGGACTGTTTCGACCAAGTCTTAAAAGGTCTTTTACTTCTCTGTAAAAATTTACCTTGAAAATCAGTCCTCAGAAGTCTGTCAAGCAGGTGTGATTATTACAGATGAGAAAAATGGGGAAGAAGAGGAAAATAAATCAGGGAAAGTGAGGATGACTACCTAATTTGCAGGTATGACCAGTTTTGACCACTGCTTTTAACAGCTGGTAGCTAGAATTTCTGGTGTGCCTAGGCAGTGTAGGAAGGAATGACACAGGATGCAGGAGGAAAAAGCATGACTTCCAGGCAAAACAATCACCTGTAGCAAAATCTGTAGTATGTTTACAGGAGCAACAACCTTCTCCTCTTTAAAAGCTATTTAAATTCTATCAGAAAATCAGCCCTTTGATGAAGAGCATTTGGTTCAAATTGAGTTATGGCTGTAAATAGATGTTTTTATTTTAGCATTCAGAAGCACTTTTCTTCTGGAAAAAAAAAAAAAAATAAAGAAACAACCCAAAACCAACCAACCAACCAACAAAAAAAAAAAAAAAAACCACCAAAGAACCCCCACCCATTTTCATCAAAATATTGAGACTTGGATCCTGCTGCAGTCTTAGCAGAAACTTGCATGGCCAGGTAGCATCAATTTCTAAGCATGTCTTCTTTCTCCTACATCTCAGTTAGAAGAAACATTTATTTCTGATATTTAGCAGTGCTCGCATATCTACATTCTTTTCAAACATGGAGCTAAAGCCTGTGTTAAACTATCTAGCTGCAGAGCTGAGAGTAATGGTAGGAGCTTTTGCTACAGCACCACTGTGTCCCCTGAGCTATCTATTTCACAGCTTGGTCTGCTATACATGTAATTTGTCTAATGCTGTCTTTTGTTGCAGGCTTGGCAAACCTGAACGCATAGGAGAGATAAGCTTCCTTAGGGCTCTGTCTGCCCAGCACTTGTCCTCTGTGCTCTGTACAGCATCACTCTACTCCAGGTTACTTCAGAGACTTCTAAAGGCATAGTTCACCCTGTTCTCCCTCCCCACTCTATGCTCAGATGCAGTTTAAAAATTAGAAGGGCTGTGGAATCATGTTACAATACCAGGAAAAATCCATCTGTCTGAATACAGAAGTAGAATCATAGTTGTAATAAGTATAGAAGAGAGGTAAAGTGACATATTAGGAAAGCTAATCCTTTTACCTACTTATGTAGAATTATTTCTAATGGGAAAAGCATAGGTGCTACATTGATCAAAAATATAAGCTTAGCTTTATTTGCACCTATGCTTGCAGGAGGAATCTGGATATGTGAATAAAACTGCATGTGAAGTTTGATGTATTTATTTAAGCTTAGTTGCAAGAATTTTGTAAACTTAATGATCACATCATACTCAGACAAGGTATGAAATCAAATGCCTTGTCTAGCTTGCAGTTATAAACATTTGCCTAGAGGGTCTTTGCATGTGATAATTGCATATCATCCTTTCACATTGGAAACAATGTGTTTGGGAATGAATATTTGAGAACTCCACAATGTTTACTGAGAGAACACAGGAAATTGTAGAATCAATACCCCCTTTACAACTAACGGTTGTGTTGGTTAATATTTTATACAGAGAAATAGTCCTGCTGCATAAGAAACCTGATGAGAAGTACATAGCTCTTGTAAATTTAATGAATCAATCCAAACACCTCATATTGTCTGAAAATGATGTGAAGGATTTAAAAGAGTCTCAGAGTATGTGAAATTGGTATATAATATTTCAAGCTGAAAATAAAGGTAATAAAAGCATTTCTGGAACCTCTTTGGGGGTCAACAGCTATTTGAAAGGGATGGGATCCACCTGACTATGTGGGGCAAAGCTATTTTTGCAAACAGCCTGGTATGGCAGGTAAGAAGAGAGAAGGGAGAGCTTTAAGCCAGGAATTAATATGGAGAGAGAGATTCCTCAACAAGTGAAGAAACGGTGGGTGGGATAGGTAAGGCAAAGTCTTGGTGCAAGGGGAGCGGAAGGGACACATTAATCAACAAAACAAAGTTCAATCTCTTTGAGCAGAGGTGTGTAAATTAATAACAGCCTTGTGGGGAAAGCTCTCAAGCCAGTACTGTGGAATCAGCCACTTGGGTGCCTCTCAGGTTGAGCCTGCCTGGATCTTAAGTGCCCGGCAAGCTACTCTGTCACTCCCCTTCCTCTTCTGGACAGGGGGAGAAAAATACAACAAAACATTAATGGGTTGAGATAAGGACAGAGTTCATTCACAAATTGCTGTCACAGGCAAAAGAGATTCGACTTGGGGAAATTAATTTAAAATACTGACAATCAAATCAGACTAGAATAATGAGAATTAAACCAAAATGCTTAAAAATACTTTCATGAACCGCTCTCTTCTTCCTGGGTTGTACCTCTTCCCCTTAAGGAACACAGAAGGATGGGGACTGGGGGTTGCAGTCAGTTCACCACACCTTGTCTCTGCTGCTCCTTCCTCTGCACACTCTTCCCTGCTGCAGCACAGGATTTCTCCAATGAGAGACATTCCTTCACAATCTTCTTCAGCATGGACCCTTGACATCAGCTGCAGGTCTCCATGATCTGCTCCAGTGTGGAACCTTTCCACTAGGTGCAGTCCTTCAGGAACAGACTGCTCCAGTGTAGGTCCCCAGTAGGGTCACAAGTCCTGCAGCAAACCTGCTCCATTGTAGGCTCCTCTCTCCACAGGGCCACAGCTCCTGTCAGGAGCCTGCATCAGTGTGGGCTTCCCATGGGTCACAGCCCCCTTCAGGGATTTCCCTACTCTGGTGTGAGGTCCTCCCTAGGCTGCAGGTGGATTCTGCTCCACCATGGATCTCCATGTGCTGCAAGGGTGCAGCTGCCTCACCATGGGCTGCAGCATGGACTGCAGGGGAATTTCTACTCTAGGGGTTGGAGCACCTTTTCCCCTCTTTCTTCACTGATCTTGGTGCCCACAGTGCTGTTTCTTTCACATATTCTCACTCCTCTCTTCTGGCTGTTGTTGTGCAGCTTTTTTTACCCCTTCTTACATACGTTATCACAGAAGTGTTAGCACCATTGCTGATGGGCTCAGCTTTGGCCAATAGGTCCATCTTGGAGCCCTCTGACACTGGAAGCTTCTTACATAAGCCGTGCCTATAGCTTGCCCTGCTACCAAAACCTTGTCATACAAATTAAGGGCCCTCTTTGAAATGCATCTACTGCATGCTGCATGGAGAACAAACAAGAGGAGTTAGAAGTCTGTACAGTCACAGGGTCACTGCTTCACTGGATTCAATGAAATGTGGGGGGACTGCACAAACATCTGGAGTCCTGTCATAGATGAATGCAGGCTCCTTAGAGAGGAAGGCAAGGAGGAGGAATAGCCTTTGAGTTGCCCTTTCCATGAGAGAGAAGATGAAGTGCATGGAGTTCTGTCTGGGGTTGGGTTAGGGATGAGAGCTTGTGGTGAAGAGTAGCAGTCAGACCAGCATGTTTGCTATTGTAGTGGGCATCTACTATAGAGCTCTTGACCGGGAAGAAGTAGTAGCTGGGACCTTCTTCAGGTGACAGGAAGGGAGGAGGGAGCAGCGTAAAAATCAGAACCACATCACTGGGTTTCAGGAGAGCAAGCTTTGATGTCCTCAGGAATCTGCTTGCCCAGTAACGTATTACACATTGTTACAGCATTGCAGGCTTTCTGACATAGCCCTGTAAATACTAGATTCTTCAAAAAATATATGTATCTATGGGTAGCTAACAATCCTATTGTAGGAGAGTATTTTCTGGATTTTTGAAGAGAGAAACACTTATTTTATAAGCAGTTTTGTCTTTATTTATACTTAAATGTCAGACACTGTGCTGATATGAATAAATATCAGTGTATTCAAATGAATACAGATGTAATTCTCCACCACAGTGCTCTCCATCCAGGCAGGAGACTTGGAATATCTGTGTAATGCTTTTATTATTTGCTTTCAAACCCTTTCTTAAAACCCCTTTTTGGAGCAGTGCCGACAGTGCCATAGTAAAAGCACTCATGCGTAACCTCTGCTGCCTATCACAATGATCTGCTCAGGCTTACTGTTTCCTCAAATTCCTCTGTGTGTCCATGCTCATCTTCTTCCTCATGCTTGCACTGTAGGCTCTTCCAAGCTGGAAAAGTATTCATACTGGTCAGTTCTTTCATTTTGTATTTCTGTTCTGTGTTTGATAATTCTAAAATAAACTTCTCTAGATACAGTGACAGTACAGTTATTACTGCTGATGCTTTTGCTATTGTTACTCCTTTTCCCAACTGAGGATCAGATCTTTTTATATAAGCATAGCTCTATTATTTGGTCTCAAACTGTCTCTCTCTAAAAATAGATGACCTGTCAGGAATAAAACTTTAAATATTTGGCATGCCACACTCTGCTGTTCCACAGAACTCAAAATCAAAGTACTGCCTCCTTGAATTCATTTTGTCACAGCTGGGAAGGCTTTTTGTGAACATCCGTTTTTCAGTGTTTCATTTTTCTCTCTCTGTTTCAGGAGTGATGGAAAGAAAATCTCTAACTACTGTCTAGCTTTTTACTAATCAATCTAATATGACTATTCAGGAAAAACAAATACAGTCTGGCTTCACTTGAATTAAAATCCCTGGCACTAAGGTAGGTGTTTCATTGCCAAAAAATGACGATGGATTTACAGTTACGGAAGAGATTACATGAACTTCCTGTTGCATATTTTCTGTTCTTCTCTCCATTTTTAACTCACAACAAGTATCATCTAGTCATGAAACCTAATATATGCTCAGTAGTCTCTAATCTGGCAATAGAAAATATATGGGCAGTCCTGCTGTGGTTTTGCAGATTAGACATTGTCTTTCTACTAAGCCTAGCCATGAAACAAGGCTACAGTGCTCAGGCATCCCACAAAAACTCTGTTTGGCTTTTCTCCAGGTGCGAGATAACAACTGTCTAGAGGACTGAGGAAATACAGTAAAAATAAAATAAATTCAGGATTTAATACTTATATGCACAATACATTAGAGAATTTAATCTTTACTGAAAAATTTAAGAGAAACATCATGTTCAGTTCCCAACCTCTTTCCTCTACTTCATTTTTTTATGAGTCTCTTGAAATGATGGAACTTTAAATTTCATTTTTGCAGTAACTTCCCATTATATAACATACACTCAGTATATGTGTCAGTAGTGATTTCAGGATGCTTTTGTAATCTCTAAAAGCTTGTCAATGGAGGTGTGCTCTAGCACCAGCAAGTTTTGTGTATCATAATCCAGGGACATATTCTGATAAGAGGTACCTCATCAACTAACCAGGCAGACTGCCTTTCCTTAGAGGAAGCATTCCACTTTTCATAGCAACATTTAAAAAAAAGAATTGGTTTTAGATTTTTTTTTTTTTTTTGCAGTTGGAAAGATCTGAAATTCAGCTGAAAGGAGAGAAATTAGAGAAAACAAAGAAATACAATATATATTTAAAATAAATAGTGTTTTAAAAATTAGTCCCTTACTCAACAACTTCAGTGAGTTTGCATTAACTTAGTAATATGTATGTCCTACTTGTTAAATATAATAGAGTAACTTCTTATTTCTACTTTGTTTCATGTCTTTCCTCATTATTATAATGGATACCATTAGATATCCAATCCTATTCTAAGCTAATTTGCATCAGGCTTAATGCAATTTGGAACCTTTAAGGATTATGGATATATTTGGTTTCTCATTAGTTTCTGACAATCAGAATGTGAAAAGAAAAGGATTGCTATTACTGTATCAGTATATTTAGTGGTTTTATTTCTAACACCCTTTTTATCTTAAGGGGAAGAATGGAAGCAACTGAGCTCTTTATCAAATAAATTAAAACCTACTCCATACTTGGATTTTCTGAGCAAAAGTTGTGAAGACAAAGAGAGAAATATCCATTTGGGTCAATCTTTTAAGTCTTCTATTACCCTGAGTGTCCAACCTCTGTTAATTTCTTAATCTCAGTGCAATTGTTGAGTAGTAGAAGAGATCCTCTGAAAAATTAAAACACCATTTTAGAACTTTTATTTCCTACATTTATTTTTTTTGTTGTTGTTGTTCCTTTTTTCCTTGTTTGTTTGTTTCTTTGTTATTGCTGGTTTTCTTCTCCAGGTGCTTCCTCTATGCTTGTCACTCTTCCAAATGAGCGGAAGAGCGGACAGTGAGTGAGCTCTGAAATGATCTTGCTCTCAGTTATGCCAGAACAGCATGCACTGGGATCACTTCAACCTAACTGAGAGCAAAACCATCTCTAAATATCAAAGTGAGTGATTTATAAGGTGCTGTTTGTCCTCTGTGGAAATAATTTCACACCCCACTTTCTCCTATGTGAAAGAGATTAAGAGAATTCCATTTTTACACATCATGTCATTACACTAATGTGTACACTAATGTGTACCACACTGACCCAGTCCTATTCTACTTAGCAAAGTGAGACCCTTTCAGGACTTGTTTCTATTAATAACATGCTTTGCATGATTCAAATAAAATGAGTGATTAAATGGTCTCCAGAAGGACCATAATTTTTTAGAACAATTCTTGCAGAGCAGAAGATGACAGAATTATTTTTCCCCTCCTGTATTTGAAGCAACTTGGATACCTTGAGGTATACTTAAACTTTAAAGCTTGATATTATGGAAGCTATTTTAATTTTGTAAAATGAATCGGTTAATGCAGAATACGTTATTCAAAATGCTAGCAACCCTGATAAAGAGCTACGTTGTTATAATCAGGTAATTGTGAACATAATATCTTAGCTCTTTTCTTTAAATTAGTTTTGTTTTTCAGATCTATGATCTATGAAGTCTGTACCAGCTAGTAAAGTACAATTCATCTCAAACTAAAATGATGACAATACAATGTTCTTTATCATGCAATGAATTATATGGATATACTTGTCAGTATAAATTTTCAGGCAACAGTAATAAACTATTCTATCATTCATTTTATTGCTGGAGAAAATAATCTTTTCTTATTTCTAGCAACGTAGCATTTCCATTACTCCTTAAGAAAGACTTGACAATACTTCAAACTGAGTGTTATTAGAAAACATTCTATTACTGTTCAGTAAATATATTACTTTCTTTTTTATTGTACTTACCACTCTCCAAAGAAGGACTTGTTTTAATTACACTGGTCTGCTTTGGCATAGGAACAGCCTACTTCAGAAACCTGCCCATACATAAAAGTAAGTGGCTTTCCATGAAAGCACAGTGGCATTGCAGTGACACAGCTTACAATATTTCTCTCACTGTCCAGTTCTAGCACACCTAAACATGGTCAAAGTAAAGGAGATGTATATTTTTAATAAGCATGTATTTGTCAACTTGTTATAATTGTAAAGCTCTTCTAATTTTTCTTTACATTAAAGTTAGTATGACATGTACTTTTACTGTAATTTCTTCTCAGTTCTGATTAGACAAGAAAGCCTGCAGACTATTTTTCCAGTGGTCAGTTTTCAAATGTTTTGATTATAGTCAGCAATACATTTAACATTTTAAATTAGGAATATTCTATGCTGTATAACAGTGACCATTCAAGCCTCTGAGAAGGTACTATGCTCTGAGCATGAACTTCACCTACAATTCTCCTTCAGGTAACAAAGACAAACATTTCAGTCTTTGCTGAAGACGTAATATGCAAAACTGATGCCATAATTAAGGCTTCAGAGGTAACATATGTGACCCACAAATTTGATATTGCTGCGTTAGGCATGTATTTAGGAAGTTGTAACTTATAAATACGAATTTAAATTCCAGTTGGTCTGGAAATATGCGAAATAGTATTTTAGATTCGTGGGTGTATGGTTTTGCTTCATTCTGTTTCATGTTTGTAGCATGGATGGTAAAAAAGTGTTGGAGACTCAGGAAAAAAATGAAAAAATAGGACTTTTTGTGCTATGCTAATCAATATGTTATTTTCTCTGTTGTATCTTTCTTCCTGCAAAATGAGTAGAAAGTAGACGAGAAATCAGTAAAATTTAAGTCTCATTCTTGTTCTCCTGCAGGCCAAAATTTAAAACGGATTATCAATATTGAGTGTTACTGTTCACGACTGAGATATTCTCAGTTTTTAAGAAAAGAGGCCAAGGGGGGAAAAGTCATGGTATCAGGGCAGTGTTTGGTCCAACAGAATGTAAATTTAAGTGTTAAAGAACTGTCTGTGTTAAGGTTTTGAAATCCAACATCAGATTGCAGTGGCCGATCTCAGCCGCTGTTGATACAGCCATTTATTTACTCCTTTGTTTTATTGTAAGTCCCTAGTATGGCCAGGCTATATTCCAGCATCCTGGAGGGAATGATGCAGCAAAGCAGAATAGCAAAAAATGCGTTTCTGTTGGATATCCTTTAACACAGTATCTGTATGCACTCTTTTGTATAGAGGGTTTTGCCTATTTTAACATAAAGTGCAGCTTTGACTGCTGTGCTTTTTTCTATCTCTTGATTTTTTTCTAGGTAGTGGCAAAGCTACAAAACAAGTAAGGAAGAATTTAATCCTCCCTGTACAAGCATCTTTGATTTTAGACAGGTTCATCACTCCAGACAGGGAGAGATGGTAGCTTGACTTCCAAGAATTACCATCTGTGGCATTGGCAAACTTCTTTCCTATCTGTCATAGCCACTATCACTACCATTTCTTTGTGGGTGTCCTATTCCTATGTCTTTATCCATGCCTTCCAAATTAATCTTTCTTAATGGGCTTCAAAGCAGAACTGTTCCTTCAGACTTTTCTATGTATATTGATTGTTCCTCCAGGACCACAATTTACCCCAGATATATCACCATAGAATAATTTGTTCCTCAGAAGATGATAATAAACAAGGCATTGAGATCAATATCAGTTATACCCCAATCATAAATTAATAACAAATCATAAAACCCTGTAGTGTAAACAAAAATGGAGATTCTATTAAGGACTTAAAGACAATAGAAAAGTTAGGGAAAAAAAGTAATACTAATTGATTTTTTTTTCTTTTTTCTCATGCCCCTCATTATTGCCTTTTTTTATGATGTGTGATTATATTTTGTGTCCCTGTTTTGTTGACTCACATAGCCAGAACTTTAGCAACAGAACTGCAGAAGGCACTGGTGCTCAGACAATAACAATTTGCTCTGGATTCAGCAGTAGCAGTATTTTTTTTCTCCTTCTTGGTAGCTGGTGAAGAGCTGTGTTTTTGATTTTCAGCCTGGTAACGGGGCTGATAACACTGATGTTTTTAGTTACTGCTCAAATGTTTAGTCTGACCAAGAATTTTCTGAACCTCATGCTCTGCCAGGGAGGAGGGGAAGCCAGGAGGAAGCAGAGACAGGACACCTGACCTAAACTAGCCAAAGAGGTATTGCATACCACAGCATGTCTTGACCAGGATGTAACTGAGAGTTACCAGGAAGGGTTAGTGCATGGTCAGGCTGGGTATCGACAGGTGGTATTTTAATCTCTTCCTTTGTTATTTCCCTTTTCATTATTGCTGGTGGTTTCAGTAGTGGGTTTGTGTTATACTTTAGTTACTGAACTGTTCTTATCTCAACCTGTGGGAGTTACATTCCTTCAATTCTCCCCTCCCCCCCCCCCCCGTCCCTCCAGGAGTCGGGGAGGGGGAAAGAGGGGGAAATGAGCAAGCAGGCTGCATGAGTTACTGACTGCACTAAAACCATGACACAATTCTATTATGTAATATCACTATTCAGATAACACACCTCACAGAGCTGCAGCTTCTGTAGATTTTTTAGGTTATGCATTTTTCAGTGTTTGGGTTGTGTCTTTTTATTTTCAGTAAATACCTAAGACATGGAGTCTACTTCTGTGCTAGGAAAATGCTTAGCACATTTGAGTTCATTAAGTAATAAAAATAACTACAAGTATAGTGCTCTCTTAACATGTTTTTGGTAATCACACTATAAGCTCTTCAAGAGAGTTCTCAGCCTAGTATACATAAAATTTTCATCGGTTGCATGAGAAAGACAGGTAAATATTTACCATGATTTGGCAGAAAATAGTTGTCATACGAGCAAAGAAAACAGTGTTGGAGTCATCACAAAAGATATCTTCACATTTCCTGTAAAGGGAAATATTAAAAATTGGAACATTTTTTTGGAGCACCAGCTTGATTTCATAAATCTTAGAGTGCACTTCCTTATGGAATGCATTATCACAGACAAGGGGAAATGTTTAGGATGTGGAGCTCCAGGTATTCTTATGGCATCACAGCAGTAAGTTAATGCCATCAAGAACTGACACTGATATAATCACATATAACTTGCTACTTCAAGTACTGTGACAATTACCTGCACAGCTTATGATTAAGATTAAAAAGCAAAGATGATTCTTAGTGTTGTGTATTAAAATTTGAGAACTTATGAATATAGGAAGCAGAAAGGTGGTAAAAAACAAAGCCATGTTTCGTTGTGGTAATATTACTGAAACTTGTTTTTATAGAAAGTATTATCTTTCATGTCTCTTAGTTAAAGGAAAAAAAGGACTATAAAGAAGTGTATGGAAGAATGAGAGAACAAACAAAAGACTGCAGTATTCAGATAAGAAATATGTGATATAATAACATAATTGCATATCTGAATACATCTAAAACAAGAAATGGAATAGATTAAAATTTTCTCAAACTTACTTGTGTCAGCACTGGGAAAAGAAAAAAAAAAAAAGACCAGACAAAAAAGAATGTCATTCAAGCAACAGTAACAACATAGAACAAATAAACACTCTTATCAAGGAGATTGTTTTAAAAAATGGTCTTTCTACAAGTCAGATTTCTCTGTGTTTCAAAGCACAAAGTCAGTTATAATAATTACAACTAGTGAGTTTTTAGTTAGGAATCAGATGAAAAATTGGAGTAAATACCACAAAACCCCTAATGATTATATTCCTTGTTGTATAATTTAATAAGCAATGGGAAAAAATAATAAAATGCATATATAATTATCTTGGGATTGAATGTGCTACTGAGCTAAAATTCATTCAGTCAAGATTCATTAGAGTTACTTATTCTCTGTATATATTCAGGTACAGCAAAAGTAGAGTAATATTTCAGATTTTTTATATTATCTTTTTTGCTAATTCATTTCAGTTTCTATTTATGACAAAAGTGGTCCAGATCTTAGTCACTTACTTATTACTGAATCTGATCACTATGCTCTCAGTGTTAATGATAAAAATCCTAACACTTTATTTATTATTAAAAGAATTTCTAAAATTAAAGTAGAGGAGAAAACATGTACTGTTTTCTGAATGGATTCCAATTTTTTCATAGGTCAAGATGAATATAATCCAGAATGTTGTCTTACATACACTGATTACCATGAAGGAGACGAAACACAAGAGACTACTATCAGACTTGTGTACAGCGGCATACACCAACATCTGTACTAAAGTAGCTCAGAAAAGTTGCAGTAACACTGCACTATACACCTGCAGAACACAGGAACTGGTTCTTGTATTACCTACCATCAGGGTTTAAAATTATAAGTTTGAATTAAAGATGATAATTCTTAGAAAAGTCACACAAAGCTTAATTTCCTATTTTTGGTCTTTTAGACCTATAATATTGGAGAACAGGTCCAGTTACGCTTAATTTTTAGCAAATTAATCTGAATAAAGAAGGGAAGAAAAAAGATCTTTTGAAATCTGAAAGTTTCTTTACTACATAACTGCAGCTGTAATATTATACTGGAACTGAGCTGGAAAAAAATCATTAGTAATAAACTTGCATAGTTTATGCAAAAGTAAAAGGACACCTTTATGAAAATGCTAAATTGATATTTTGTGAAGGAGTTGTCATGGGCTGAGCAGTAGCAGTCATTTTTTCTCTTTCTTGTAGTTGGTGCAGTGCTGTGTTTTGACTTCTGGGCTGGGAACAGTTGCTTGATAGAGAGCATGTTTTGAGGGTGTTTTTGTTCAAGGCCTTTTCTGAGCACGTGCTCTGCCGGGGAGGAGGGGAGGCCGGGAGGAAGGAGAGACAGACACCTGACCCAGGCTAGCCAATGAGGTATTCCATACCATAGCACATGATGCCCAGGATGCAACTGGGAAAGAGAGCTGGAAGGGTGGAGTGCTGGCGGGAAATGGAGGAGGGAGCACGCGGTGCTCGGCCGGGCAGGGTGGAGTAAGTTATGGGTCGGTGGCTGGTGGGGTGTTGTATTCTTTTCTCTTGTTATGGGCTTTATCATTATTATTTGTAGTAGTAATGGCAGTAGTGATTTGTGTTATGCATTTGCTATTAAACCGTTCTTATCTCAATCTGTGGGGGCTACATTCTTTGTATTTTCCTTCCTAACTCTCCGGGAGTTGGGGGACTTGGTTTAAACCACGACAAGGAGTGTACTTACTAGAATCAGCTCAATGTCTTGTTTAGTGTTGGTGATAGCTGGGGAAGATTTTAGAATGAAAAAAATAATTTAAAAATTCTGGGTGATTCATAAGTTTGTGAGTTTTTCCATGTCTTTCTTAAGGCTTAGTAGATTGCACAGTTGAACAGCAGATATAGTGCACAAACCCACTTCCTTTTTCAAAAATACTTATGAAAAAGTGCTTGAAACAGGTCCCTAGACATCTCTGCTACCAAGTGTAACAGGGCCAGAGATTGTTCTGGCTAATTCTCACAACCTGGCTGTACCCACAATAATTAGGAACTGGTCTGTGTCTCTCCTGAGCCTCATGTAATGGTCTTAAGGCATGGTTGCAATTTTTTTTCATTATTTATTTTCTTTTTTTAAGATCCATAAAACCTGAAATGATGTAAATGTGGGAATCATATAATCTGAGCATAATTTCTGAGGTACTGTAGAGAACAGAGACATGATAGCCCTTTTCATTGTTCTGCTGCCAACCAGGGCAGTAATTTCATTGATTTTTAGGTTCCTCCTCTGTGATGTTGCATTCTCATGCGTAGGGAAGTATTGGAAAGAGCAAAAATGTACTGCTAAAGGACTATGGCTTGGTGAAGTTGTCTAACATGGTGCTGTTTCATGCCCGTTGGGATGATCTGCTGCAATTTCCTAAACTGTACTTCACAGAAGCACAGAAATCCTCAGGCTGGAAATGAATCTCTTCAGATGCGGTCTAGTCCAAACACACTGCTGAAGCAGGACCAGCAAGAGCAGGTTATCCAGGACCGCCTAGTCATGTTTTGCATAACTCCAAGGACTGACAGTCTAAAACCTCTCTGGGCAACTTGTGCCAATATTTGATCACCCGCAAAATTAAAAATAAATAAATAAATAAATAAATAAATAAAATTTTAAAAAAAGGAAAAAAGTTTTCTTGTGTTCAGATAGAATTTTCCCCATTTTCAATTTGTGCTTATTGCTCCTTTTTCTAAATGAGAAAACTCTGGATTCATCTTCTTTGCACCATTCCTTCAAGTGTTGATATCTCCCAACAAGTCTTCTTTTCTCTTGGACAAAGAGTCCCAGCTCTCTCAGCCTTTCCTTATGAGACATGCTCCTGGCATCATGGCCCTTTGCTGGAATTGCTCCCTGGTCCTGGGGAGCCTGGAACAGGGTGCAGTACTCCAGAGGTGCTGTGATTCCTCTGCTGAGTAGAGAGAAACCCTCAAACTGCTGGTCATGCTCTTCCTAATGCAGCACAATGTGCTGATGGCTGCCTTTACCAAGAGAACACTTTGCTGGTTTAGAGTCAACTTTTTGCCAACTAGGACTCCCAGTGCTTTCTTTGCAACCTTGCTGTCATGGGTTGAGCAGTAGCAGTCATTTTTTCTCTTTCTTGTAGCTGGTGCAGTGCTGTGTTTTGACTTCTGGGCTGGGAACAGTTGCTTGATAGAGAGCATGTTTTGAGGGTGTTTTTGTTCAAGGCCTTTTCTGAGCACGTGCTCTGCCGGGGAGGAGGGGAGGCCGGAAGGAAGGAGAGACAGGACACCTGACCCAGGCTAGCCAATAAGGCATTCCATACCACAGCACGTGATGCCAAGGATGCAACTGGGAGAGAGGGCTGGAAGGGTGGAGCACTGGAGGAAAATGGAGGAGGGAGCACGCGGTGCTCGGCCGGGCAGGGTGGAGTGAGTTATGGTTCGGTGACTGGTGGGGTGTTGTATTCTTTTCGCTTGTTGTTTGCTGTATCATTATTATTTGTAGTACTAATGGCAGTAGTGATTTTGTGCTGTGCCTTAGCAATTAAACCATTCTTATCTCAATCTGTGGGGGCTACATTCTTTGGATTTTCTTTCCTAACTCTCCGGGAGTTGGGGGACTTGGTTTAAACCACGACACTTGCAAAGAATGGATCTGCTCTCAGCATGTGCTGGTGCCAGGTCTTCCCCAAAGTGTCCAGGTCTTCCCCAAATCTTCCCCAAGTGTATTATTTTCTACCTCCACTTGTTGGACTTCAAGAGTTTGCTGTCAGTCCATTTCTCCAGCCTTTCATTGTCCCTCCAAAACACAACACAAGTATTTTGTCTATCAGCCACTACTCCTTGTTTAGCACTGTCTGTCTCCCCAAAATGCTAGACCAAAACTATGCCAAGAAATAAGATAATACTGAAGCAATGTGCATGATCAGATGCTTATGGCTTGAATTCTCTCTCCACCCATCCCTGCTTAATGAAGGTACTGGTTTATCTTTCTCTGTTAAGAAATAATCACAGTGTATAGTTTATAAGCTACTCTACTGTGCAGTAGAATTTCTTAAAGCTGTAGTACATGTACCTAGGGTATAAATCTTTTTAACCAGTCAACACTGAGTTTTCTCTCCCCATCCTCCAACCAGTTGCCTCGATTCCCCCAATTATATTTTATATTGTTAAAAACACACTAGAATACTGTTTATCCTGTGTGCTAAAGAGTCAGCGTCTACCATGACTGACACCAACATTTCCAGTCAAACCCCAGTGATTTTAATAAAACCAACTGGTAAATAACACTGATTTGTAACAGTAGTCAGCTAACAAGGGAATGTGGAACAAATGCTTACAACTGCAAACATGACAATGAAAGATTGATCAGAAGTAAATGCAAAATCAACCTAGAGATAACAGTGACAGTATTATGGAAATCAACTCTTTCTTTTCAGTTTAAACATGTGAGCTTATATAACTGATGTACACATTTGTTTATTTGACATCCAAATAGATGTTTTTTCAAATTAACGGGGTACTTTCATGTCCAATTATCTAAATTGTAGCTAGAATTATTTGCATTGCAAAAGGGCTATCTTAAAATGGCCAGACTAAAACATATTCTACAAATTAAATATCAAAATCCGTATCTAACAATGCCATATTTTTGCTTGATAAAAGTCTGTGATACATACAGAGCTTCAATGAAGTTCGCAGAATTTGATTTCCTCTGACTGCTGAGTAATTCTGTACTTCTCTATGCATAATGAAGATGAATATGAAATTAAAAAACCCACACAAAATTAACCAGTAGACACAGAATTAAACACTAGAAGGGAAGCCCTCTTTTAGCTGAGATTAATAATGGACCATAAGCATTCCAATAAGTCAGGAAATGAGCTTGCCTAATGATTTAAGTGAAGTTGGGTATCTCCACTTGCATGAGTTCAAAAGCCAGGAAGGCACTGATTTATTTTTCCCTGTTAAGAAATAGTCATAGTATATAGTCTAGCTGATATTCCATTGTACAGATAAATAGGAAAAAATACCTAATATGACAGGTTAAGAGAAGAAGGGTGATTACACTGAAGCGCAAGACTGGAGAGCACATGAGAAATGACTAGCCAAAGCCTTTGAAGCAAATTATATGAAACGATCCTTGAAGGATAAGTGCCACCCTGTCATGGAAGTAAGCTTGACTCTGATTCATAAAATGTGTAGGTATCAGTTTTATGCTACAATTGATTGATTAGTTTATATTTATTTATTATACAGGAAGAAAGAACAGAATCAAGCAATAAAAAGTAATAAAACAGAACCTCCACTGTCCTATGCTTTGCACAAACACTGAGAGGGTACACATGCCATGAAACTGTGAAACTCATGTGTTGAAAGCAATTATTTATGACACACAGTTGTGAAAATCTGATTCATATTCTGAGCAAGATTCTGATACAGTAAAGCCCTTGCTTTGTGAGTAATACTAAACCATAGGTTTTAAGCACTCACATATACAAAATTTTACAACACCAACACATCGTGGTTCTGCATGCTGAAATGAAATGTTAAAATACACTAAAAATACAAAGATGATTGCAATAGTTGAAAGACGGAAATTCCGTTAACAAAACATAACATGAACTCTGACATTTTTTTATGACATTGAAGTATTGGAATATGAGAGGTTTGTATAGTTTTAAAGGAAGCTTCATATGAGAGTTTTCTGCATAAATTAGTATTTACAGCATGAGGGAAACTACAGGTGATGTTATATTAGAAAGTGCTTTGGATAAAGCTGTCAGCTACAGGGCTATGGTATCAAAGAGAGCATTGAAAATGTGCCCAGCCCAAAATGTTAAATTCTCCACTGTGATAAATAAAACTTCACATAATATATGGGATTTTGTAAATACACAGAAAGTTACAAAACTTAGCTCAGGCACATTAACCAGACAAACAGAAAGAAATATATCAAAAACAAATAAATAGCAACAATGAAAGGAAAATGAAAAACATGTTGATAAAAGCAAGAGAAAAATAGCCTTCAAAATCTGTTTTTTGTTTTGTTTTGTTTTTTTTTTATGAAAAGAGAACATATTCTCTGACAACAGCAGTAGAAAGAACATTGTATTGTTTTGGTTGACTTGAAGTGCCATGCTGTAGAATGGACTGTTCTTTACTTATGAAAATGCAGCAGCCATTCTGAGAGGTGCTTACTGACAAATACTTGGTGTGGTGTTCCACTGACAGGGTGTTCTTCCATCTCAGGTAAAACTGGAAAGCCATAGATATTTCTGAACAAAATGTATATCAATTTATTTTCCTTTTCTCCACTTTGGATTTGTTCACAGCTGTATTGTAGAATTATGGGAAATGTCATTGAAAATTTGTTTAATAGCTTCGTAAATAATAATTTTAAAACTTTCACAGACGTATCAAAATTCTCAGTTTGTTGTACTGGTGTGTATTTGGGGTCCTCAAGAGCTGATTTATGTGCTGTGATTTTGCTGCAGCAAATGCATTTAAAATACTTCAGCACAGGAAGAATTCCACTTTGGCCACAGAGTTTGCATTTGGAGTTATGGTTGCCTCTGAAAAATACACTGAATGTTTAGAGGAGTATTAAATAAACAATATTTTTTGTGTGTGTTCAATGGACAAACAACATATGTAGGTTTGTATTTCTGATGAGCAGCTTTAAATAATCAAAATGATAGTACTGTTGCAGTGATGGTCTAAAGATTGTTACATACAGATAAAATGGAGACTGCATATCTTTTATTAAACAACCACATTATATGGAGGAACACAGGTGAGCTTTCAGGTGACTTTTATAATTTTGCCAGGTCATCATTCTGGTTATTTTACCAGAAACACTGGTGCTTTTGTGGCCATTCTGATAGGGGCAATACTTCTGAATCTTAACAATTATTCAGAGAAACATTTTATGTTCATTTGTTCATGTACAATAAAAACACAATAGATTTTCTTTACTCGTCTGAACAACAAAATGAGATTGTTTAGCCAGTCCTTTTATGGCTTTTAATTCTAACAAAAGACTCTCCAGAAGTTTTGTATTTCTGCCACAGGGTATGAAAAGAAACTGTTAGTACTTCAATTGTTTTAATAAGTTCTTGGAGGACAATCAGCAACAGAATTGTTTTTCCTTTGTAGTCTGAGTTTACAGTGTACCTGACATATAATACTCAGCAAGAATAAACAGGTGTAATCACCAGTGCTACTTGTCCCTAAGCAGAATATTTTTATGTGCAGAAGTTGGGACCGTACCAAGCTATGTCTTTCTGCTATGAAAGTGTATAATCTTATATTCTCTGCTTGTCCTTAAGAATGTGCATTAGTACTTGAATGCATTCATGATCAGGAACAGATTGTCTTTCTCAAAGTGATGTCTGCATGCACAGTTAAGGGTGATAAAAAAAAAGACTAGCATCTGGAAATTTCTTCAAACATGTACATGGGAGGGCAGTGCCATGCTACCTTGCTTTTTTTTTTTTTTTAATTGGTTTTATTTACTTTTAAGTTAGAGCACACCTTTTGCTCTATAACTGCAAAGTCACCAGAAATTGTTAAAACCATCAGGTCTTACATTTTTTATAGGTTCAGTAATTACAGATATTTAGACCCTCTTGTGCCTCCGTGGCCTTGCAATACTAAATTTTTGAATAGAGAGCAGGAAGACAAAACCTCATCCTTTTGTACTTAATGAGTCAACTTTTCTGCATTCTGTCTGGCTGAACTCAATTGAAAGATGGGCAGTTGAACAGCCAAGTGAAATGGAGAGCATCAGTCTAGGTCAAAATATTACCCTATGCAATTCAGTTTCAAAGGTCATCTATAAGAAGCCATTAAAATTCCAACATCTGAGTCTTAGACAAAATTTAAAGAGGGGAACAAATGACCAAACATTAATCAGGTCTCTTGACAAAGGTTACAGGAATGGAAAGTGATAATAACTCATCCTTGCTATGGTTTTCACATAATCATCTCATGGCCTACTGAGGCTACTGAGCTGTATGTCATCCTAAAGTGGATGGGTAGGGACTGAACCTTTTATTTCTTTTTAATAGCTCTTCAAGTTTTGGTAGTTTTAACTAAATCTTTGTTTTCACAGTTTGTGTCTTGCTGTCTGAAAGCTTCCAGTATGAATTGACAGAAAAAAAAAAATTAGTTGTCATATTAGCTGAAGCCATTAAACTATACCTTATTTTTTTCATAGGTCTTGTAACAGACTGAATTTATTGTTGCATCAGCTTACACTAGGTAAGAATCTTACTGTAAGCACTCTTTAATAGCTCGTAGAGAAAGATCTTTGAGAAAATGTAGACAAAGTAGAGCACACATACAATTATTTATGTTTACTTGTCTTAAGGGGGCAGCAGCAGCACACTGTGTGCCTCGAGAGCCACATTAGAGTACTGTGGACAGGATTAAATGTAACACTTTATTCAATAGTAGAGCTAAATGGGATCTTGGTGATGTTTGTCATATCAGATCTTTAAGAAAACAAAGTCGAGTGTTTCAGCCTGATAGTGTTCATTTTTTGGCATTTGTTAGAGGCATAAACAATTTAATATCATGTGAAGTGTTTGCTATATGTCACTGTAGTTTAGCTGGACAGGTATAAGGCTGTTGCTGTGAGCAGCAGCCACGTATGAGTGTTTTCGCAAGCATAACTCATCTGGAATTGCTTTCTGCAGTCATTACCAAGGCCTATGGGACATAATATGGAAATAATAGAATGCAAATTTACTCCAGCACCACTCTTTAAAAGCCACAAGGTTTCTGTACTTTTGACATATTAAATTCTAAATTATCAACACAGTTGATCTGGTATGTTCTGAATCATTCTCATATTCTCCTGAAGAATGACACTTACTAACCCTTTGCTTGCTTTCTGAAGCTGGTATCTGAACATCTGAATGAGTTAACAGTTATCCCTCAGGTTTCTTTATTGTTGTATCTTCTCAACTCCACATTTCATCTATGTATCAAGTCACAAATACCTATTTCTACCAATGTAAAAGGTTATGAATCAATGAAATTCAGATAAAATATGTTGAATGTGTTTATGGGAGAATAAGTGTTTTACTTAGTATTTTCTCAAAAGCAGTTTGTAAGTGGCTTTGTCTGCAAAATCTTCAGGTGCATTTAAATGTACATGTTACTTGGTAAAGTGTTGCAAGACTGAAACTGCGGAGAAATAGATCTAGAGAAAATAACACCCAGATCAATATATCTCTGCATGTGTTGCTGAGAAAAGAAATAACTGATATTATAGTTAGCTTTTTTCTTCAGAAAATTTAATTCTATTCATCAAATACGCATTGTATGCAAATGATGAAGCAGAAGGTAATAACTGTGTTGTCTAAAATTTACTGAGTAATCACTCAATGATAATGTGACAGAATGATCAATGGCGGTCACATTAGAATGGCCACTTATTGTAAAAAATCTGTTGAAAGGCATTTTTTTGTTGTAAAGAGGCAGTTACCAAATTACTGCGCATATCAGATAAATATAACACCATTCACTGTGACTATCAATGATCCATAAGGGGGCAATTTTCTGTCTGTAATTTTCTGTTTATATATGTGTTTATTCTATGTAATTGCATATCACATGCTGTTGCCATCTTCATGTATGAAAGCAAAACTATTATGTCCTGAATAATCTTGATTTTTACAACAATCAGAATGGTGAAGCAAAAGAGAACAAAGTGTATATGACATAAGTACTTCACATATTTTCTCTGTCAAGTGATATATCCATTTTGTCTTTGGAAATGGTAGCTGCAGGCTCACACACATGAGAAAAAAAAAATATAAAGCTACTCTGTTTTCTCACTGAGAATAAAAACATTAATGCCTTCCAATAAGACACTGTGGTAGTGCAAGACAAAGAAAGCAACGATAAGAAAAAGGATTTTCCAGTATTAGATATCCTGTATCCCATATTTGCTCTGTGAACCTACTGTACTTCCACAACAAGGTAGTCAGCTTTCTTTAATTTTAGAGAAAAGGTGAGAAAGAGTGTGTTCCTGAGAGGTTCAGTGTGCCACCTGTAGTGTAAAGAGCATTATTAATACTCAGAGTCTGAAACAAGTTTTCCAAGTCTTCTTATCCCACAGAACTGAATGCTAATCTGTAGGAAAATACAGTCAAATTAGGCTGTATGCCCACATATTGGGCACATATTCTAGGCAAATAGAACCCATTGGTACAAGAAGCTCTGCAAAGTGAATAAAAACTGAGGAAAATACGATACAAAGATCACAAAAATGTAAACCAAGAAACCCAGGAATCCAACTGAAGATATTTTACTGTGTTAATAGTAATAGAGATAAAGTTTTGACGTTCTTCTTCTTTACACATACATATTTTTTTGCATATTCTCTCTACATGTATATAAGAAAGATGAGAACAAATGAGGGTGTTAAAAGTTTGACTAGAGTCTTGCATTGCTAGACAAGCAGTATGCTGCACTCTGGGCTAGGTAAGACAATAAATGACAGCCTAAGAATGCTCTGTTCTTTCCCATCTTTGTCTCTTTGCTCCCTCTATTTTGCATTGTGCTTAAAATAACATGTGCACCCTTCCACATGCCTTAATATGCTTCAGACCACCACCTCACATAGCTGTTCTCCTTGACATAATAATTTATTGGATAGAAAATGCTAAATGGTATCTGAATATGATTATCACTTTATGATTCTATAATTCCAAGATTTCTGATTTTTAAAGATTAACTTTCTTATTTGAAAAGTGGAGATATTTGAATTTGAAGTGGAGATAGAGTTAAGACTATGTGGGTCCCCTGCTTTGTATTTTCTCATCATAAAGAGTTTGGATTCCTTTACGGTTGGATGTAAGTCTGAAACACCAGGGTTTTTAGTGTAAATATTAATCAACCCTTATCCTCGCGAATCATTTCACATGCTTAGTTTACGTGACTTCTTGCTTAATGAAGTACCTTACTACTCCATAGTGAGCCAGACAATGTGCTGCATACGGTAGCTAACAGTAGTGGGGGCTGTGGTGTTGCCCTGCTGTGGGATGTGTGGCAGCACAGGAAAACAGCAGCTAGCACTAAAGTAT
Organism: Melopsittacus undulatus; assembly: GCF_012275295.1. Classification (NCBI taxonomy): domain Eukaryota; kingdom Metazoa; phylum Chordata; class Aves; order Psittaciformes; family Psittaculidae; genus Melopsittacus; species Melopsittacus undulatus. The sequence goes on along the minus strand of NC_047557.1, from coordinate 70,375,307 downwards.
AGCCAATGGGCTTCCTCCACTCCTGGAGGCTCAGTGCAGCATATGAAGCCACTGTGCTTCCTATGCTGGGGGTTTCCACCCATGTAATGGAGCCTCTGCAGGCTAACATATAGATGCAGCTACAGTTGGGATTTCTTATTGGCGTCACAGTATTTTGTGTAGCATTCATTGGTGAGTATGTGTTGTATGTACATATAGTAATTCCCATGACTGTGGAGGTAAATACATAGATACAGATGACACAAAACCAGTGACAGCAGTGTTCCACCATTAGACATATTTTATGAGAGATTACAAATTTATTTTTTATCAGACTACTGTCTTAATGTTATGTACTTTATATCATATAGAAGTTCCAGAGCAAAAATAAGCACAGTGTGTGAATAAATAAGAACATGCATATGCTACTATCGGACCACCAGCCCTTGATTTGTCATATTACTCTGCTATAAATAAGTCATCTTTATTCATAGCAGAGCATTGATGTCTGTCATGTTCCTTCAGTGAAATCAAACTAGATTATCCTGGGGGATGGGGTCCAAAAGACAATATCTACATTACATTTTGATTTAATGGTAGCCCTTGTCCATTTGTAAGTTTTTAATGTTGATGAGATTCCTTCTGGATTTCAGAAATCATTTACCAAGCACACAGTCTTCACAGCATTAAGATGGTAACACTTTGGCTAGTACTATGCATTAAACTATGCTGTGCATGGGAGCATGTAACAAAAAGTGTCAGCCTTTCTTCTGATAATTTCTTGTGTTGTCATATCGTTCATTTTAAAAATAAGTTATTAAAAAGGGATTGGAAAATTTACAAATTCATTCCATCCTTAAGCTGGGAAAGAAGTTCCATGACAAGATGTTTTAGTAGGTGCAGATTACCAAGATAAAAATCTATCAGGGACCTGTTACGTAATTAGGTCAACTTAAGATGGAATGAGTGACTGTATGTTAGAAAGACGGGAAAAGGCAGAGATAAAGCAGAAGATGAAGGAAAATTACTTGTTAATTTTACCAAGTAATGTACAGGTTATGACATTTTTCACTTATAATGAATACAGAGGAGATTTTTTTTGTGTCAAATACAGTAAGCACAGATCTTGAACAAGACATCTGTGGAAAACTTCAACTGTCTTTTTAGGCCTTGTGCCTGGAGATGATGAACACAGGATATTCTCTCCTATTGCTGTCTAACTTAATTTGTTTATAACCCTTATATCCTATAATAAATTTAACTCTGTGTTCTCTGATCTGGGGAAAGAAACCACAAGACCCGTACCAGTACCAGTGAAAAGGTGTTTAATTTCGTGTAAACATGTTTTCAATTATCATGAAAATCATATGAGGTATTTGGTAATGAGATAAAAGATATATAAATGTGTGTTCATAATGGTAAATCTGGTGGTTTCAGTCTGATCATCCACTGCTTCAGATACTGATGGTGATTAGAAAATACTGCTCCAAGCTTCTTTTATCCTCCCAGTTTAGATGAGCTCAGTGCACTGTTTGATATACAGCTATCTACTCTACAAAGAGTGGTTGACTCAGGAAAACAGGATGTCTTAGGGCTGGCCTTAGGCACTAGAAAGTGGGCAACTACTTGAGTGACTGGGAGCCAAAAAGGGCCTATTTTATAAATGCCTGTGGAAACACTGAGCAACAATTAATGTAAAAAATCTTATCCTGAAAATACCATCCTCTATTGCTAGTGAGAAAGGAGTTAGAATGCACTGGGGAATGAGATGGGACGGATGAAAAAGACACTTGTTTTAACTAACCACAGCCTTCTGTAAAACCCTTTGTCTCAAAAAATGGCATGTTGTTTCCCTAAGGATTTTGTCCTCATCCTCTGGTGAGGATTTGATTGTGCCTACCCTGCTGAGAAGATCTGTCTTTGAAGCTTAGAAACTTACATAAGAAATTTTAAAGTACTCTAAATGTAGTTCTCAGAATGTGCATCTGCATGAATAAGAGATGGTTAATTTTTCTGTGTGTTTTTGTTTGTTATACTTTTGGGGGGGTGGGTGCATATTTTTTTTTCTTTCAAATGCAGGTAGATTGCCTTTTGCTTTTATTTTTTAATGTGGATAATATGGTTCTAAAAACAATCCCCTAAAACAAAAGCTGTGTCTCCAAGTACAGTATATGTAGCAATAGCAATGTTTATGCTGCAAGAGACTAAAAAATTGTTCTGAATCATTTCTAGAAATTAGGCTACGCAATAATGGAACATATGAAAAGTCAAGGTGACAGAATGGGGCTGTGCAAAGAATTCACTCCGTCAAATAAAAAAAGCCTTGCACACAGCTGATTGAAAAAATAAAGCATATGAAACTGTCCAGGAGAATGCTAGGACACTTGAGATATGCACAGAGAAAGGATGACTTAATAGTAAAATAAATACAGCTCTCTTTTACTTTAGTAGTTTTGACAGTCTGTGTTATAGGGGATGTCAAAGAGTCTAGGGGGAAACAGTCAACTTCAAGAAGGTCACAGAGTTAAAGTGCCTACCATGCCTATTCAGCACTGTGGCATTTATCAAAGCACACAGTGTTCTCCTACAGCAAACAAAGCCTTCATGGGCATCAGGAGAAATCTGGCTTTATTTTTTAGTTGTTTCCTGCAGGCTCCTGTTTTTTTGGTGCCAGGAAGGGCATCTGCAGAAGCTGGCTAACCATGGGAAGTGCCAAGGAGAGTGATTTATCTCCTTCTAACCCATTTACAATAGATCTGCACCCAAATATTTGTAGTAAAAAGGTCAGTATAATGAAATGTTTTTTTTTAATAGCTTTTGTTAAAAGAAGAAAAATTACAGACCCAAAACGAGACATGTAAGAATCAAGAATACAAAACCGCAGTGAATCATACCTTTTTCTTCACCAAAGCACCATTCAATTAATTTTTTTTGAAAATCCAAACATCTTTGGCTGCAGTTTAGTTTCAGGGTTTTTTTTTCCTCATAGAACATAATGGCAATAATATGAAGTATTTTCTACTTTCTTCCCTATTATTTGTTTAAAGTAATAGCCAATATGACAACATATTAGAAAGTGGTTTAATTTGGGATAGTTTGACTTCTTATTTGTAAGCAGCTTCGCAGGAATGCTCAATACATGTACTATGGTTATTTCATAATTTATCACTCTGGAGGCTTTAGCTTTATGTATTAGGAATAACTTCGAGTTTGAAGGTAAGAGCTTTTATTAAATTAACAAGATAGAAGCTATGTACACAAGCTTTCAGGGTCTAATTATACTACCCCTCCTCTGATTTTCACCATATGTTGAATTTGAGACACTATCAGTTGAGTGAGTGTGATATTCTATAGACACCAGGAGAAAATTTGTAAGATCTTAAACTTGTGCAGAGAAGTCTGAAAATCACCACAAACAGTGGGAATAATAAACCAAACAATATTTTCTCAAGGACATTTGCTGTCATACAGATTGTGAGTCCAAGGGTCTTCAGCCATACAAACATTAGTATATTAAGATTCCACTTTTCACCCAGATAAAATCCATATACCTGTGGAACAGTTCCTATTTCTGAACAGTTAATGAAGGTGCTGACGTGCTTTCCTTTCCTTCTGCCCAAGCCCTGTGTAAGCAAACAATCTCTGAGGAATGTGGATTTATTCTGTTGCTCTCCACAGAAAGAAAATATTGAAACACATCCTAAAGGTCAAAAAGGTTGACAATTTCTGTTTCACTAACAATTTTTGTTATGTTAGGAAGACTTTCTTGAAAAAAAGAGTTACTCCTCTGTTCATCTGTTTTCATGACAGAGAAGGGTACTGAAATGCAAATGTAAAGCTGTAATATCAGAGGGACAAAAATAATTTGAATTGTACAGACAGACAAGCTGCATTTTTTGCTTTTTCATAGAAGCAAAACTGTTCATGCTGAGAGGAAAGTGAACTTCTGGTTTTCTCTGCAATCTCAGAAAGTGTGAAAAGGCAATATGAAACTGGCAGTAAATTCATGTTGTACTGGCAACAGAGAGTGTTCACTAGAACATGTGTGAGTTAACTTTCAAATCACAAATGAGGAAAAATATCCTGTGATTTTTGCCTGTAAGCTCCAAAACAATCATCAGACAGGGAGAGAGAGCACAGCTCAGCAACTGGCCCATCATGCAACTCAGAAACTGTTTTAGGAACATCATCCAATAATCTGATTTCACTCATCCCAGATTTTTTTTTTATATTGACAGTAATTTTGCTAGTATTCTGCTTACATTGTGTGTAATTCAAGATAAAGTTGCTATCTATAATTGAAAAAGACACATAATGCAATGTATGGAATAATAGAAAAAGAAACAAATTACCTAAAAGAGAAACAGAATAACTTCAGTTAGGTAAACTTACATCAGGTGTTTGAATGACATCTGTCAAAAGCAAATTAAAACATTAAGAAAGATAGAAACAAAAGTCTTGGTAAAAGTTTTGAGGTTTGGAAAGCTGTGTCATACATTACAAAGAATTGCAACCCTCACTGCAAAAGTCATGGTAGTGATTGTATATCTACCACAAAATAAGACAGCTATCTATCTACAATACTATCTAGGATTGTTACCAGAGCAAGAAAAAGTGCATACTTCAATAGTTCATTATCAAAAGTATTATAATGAACAGAGGAAGTCAGGAGATTGCATACTCTAAAAATAAGTTGTACAGCTGCCAGATGTGTTGCCTCAAAAGAAGCATCAGATCTGTTGTTCATGTGCTTCACAGGTGGCTTGCACATGTACAAGAGTTGATCTATGTGGCATATCTGTGCATATGCAGAAATAATTCTGCATAGTCCATGTTAGGTGTGTGGTACTTCCAAGAAACTTTGAATCTATTTAGGTTATAATACCAACCGTCTGTTTATCAGATAAAGGTCCAATTTAGAAGTCCTCCCAGCAGACCTACAGCTTTTCAAGCTCACTTCACTTGTATTACTTTCTGCAAGTACAAACATTTCCAGTTGGAAAAAAGAAAGCAGAAGAAAACAACTCTTTACAAAAAGTATACGTCTACATGAGGAGTATGAGAACTAGGGAATATTTCTTCCTATTTCATCATATCAGATTAAACCAGACCCCTAATGTGATCTTTCATTTTGTCTCATACTCACAAATAGTAAAGTAGGTACTTGACTTTGAATGGCAAAAGTTTTTCCATGCTTAGAATAGTTTACACTACACTATGCATTGCTTCTGCAGCTTTTCCAAAGATACTGCTGCAAAAAATTGTGTACACAGTTTTCACTGTTAAAGGGTGTATATGACAAATATATTAAGGAAACAATAGGAGTTACTTATCTAAGTCTTTAGTTTAGAATGACATGTCTGTTTCTCACTGAAATATTCTTAAATACATATTTCTGATCAGCAATACATCTTCAGAAAACAATAATCATCTTCAACTCATAATGTTTTACCTCATCCCATTGCCAAAACTTAAAGCCATTCAATGCCTCAGATTTATAGGAAACACAAAGACTTACACTTAGATATGTGAATGTTGCTCTGGAGACAATTTTCCGTTCACCTAGAGTTCTTTCTGATAGCTGGCATTTCATTTAAGGTTAACTTTTTCATAAGTGGCTACAACTTGTACAGTTTTCACTTTGTGGACTCCTTATTTAGGCACAAGGTTTGTAATTTGCAAGGCGGTCTGAGTGACTGCAGCAGCTGATGTCAGTAGTACAGTACTCTGATGCTGTAAAGATACTATATAATAATATGAAGTGCCCAAAGACTAGCCTTTGTGCTATGTCCAAGTACACCACTAACAGCCGTGTAAATGCAGCAGTATAATTATAGATGTGTCTATACTCACCATGAAAGCTGCTCCTGTACACCCCAGAATGTCCTGCAGCAATATTTTGTGGAAGGCAGGAAAATCAGTGAAGACTATTTCACAAAAAGTCTTAAAGCAAAGCAGTATGTATATGATATGTAGCACTCTATGATATGTATACATCCCAGCTGTAGGTTTCCTGGACTGGGCAGTGTGCCAGTGTCATAGTTGAGCCTGTGATTGCTCCAAGATTAAACTATGTAGATATAGTTTGCATGTACAACAGGAAGCATGCTAGGAGCAGTGAAAGTAAATTAATTAATACTTCTTATATTTTCTCTAATTAATAATACCCGCACTTACGTACATTAGCAATGGATTTTATAGAAAAACTGGTGTCGTGGTTTAAACCAAGTCCCCCAACTCCCGGAGAGATAGGAAGGAGAATCCAAAGAATGTAGCCCCCACGGATTGAGATAAGAACGGTTTAATTGCTAAGGCATAACACAAAACCCCTACTGCCATTTACTACTACAAATAATAATGATACAGCAAACAACAAGTGAAGAGAATACAACACCCCACCAGCCACCGACCCATAACTCACTCCACCCTGCCTGGCCGAGCACCATGTGCTCCCTCCTCCATTTTTCTCCAGAGCTCTATCCCTCCAGCTTTCTCTTTCCCAGTATGCATCCTGGGCATCATGTGCTATGGTATGGAATATCTCGTTGACTAGCCTGGGTCAGGTGTCCTGTCTCTCCTTCCTCCCGGCCTCCCCTCCTCCACCTGGCTGGAAAAAACCTTGAACAAAAACACCCTCAAAACATGCTCAAACCATGACATTATCCACCCCTTATTCCATACCATTCACGTCATGCCCAGATCCCACATTTGGAATACACCATCACTCTTAAGTCCACCCCTCGATAATGAGACATCTCTATGTTGCATCTCTGGACTAATAGCCTGAAGTATCTGGGCCCACCAGGCTCAAAATCATTCACCGTCCCCTTCAGCAGTTCTACAGCTTGCTGCTGGGGACTCCATACAGCTGCCTTCCACCTCCAATGCTTCCAAAGCACTGGAGGGGCCCAGTGGATCAGATACCTGGCCATACTGTCCCACATGCCCTGCCACTCATGACTGTCCAGCCTTGGGGACAGTCTCCTGGTGCTGCTATGTACTTGTCTAAACTTAGACAAGACCCAAACCTGACTCTGCTTAACTTTTGGGATCAGACAAAATGGCCATGGGTAGAACACACTCTGTGTGTGTGCCAACAGGCTGACCCCTATAACAATCAGCAGGCAGGTCCCAAGGGCACCCAAAAGCCATTCAAAACCGTCAGAACTCTCAGATGCTGCTGCTGCACTTGTCACTGGGGCTGATGTAGCTGACGTGCTTGCCAGTTCTCCCACCACCAGCTTCTCTTCTCCTGAGTCCGGATCTTCCTTCTCTGCCTTGCTGGGAAGTGCTGCGTGGTCTCCTGTATCCTGCTGGGGCTTGGCGGGTGACTTCCGGGGAATGTTCTTGGACGCTGCGGGGTTCGGAACGGCGGCAGGACTTGGTTCCTCCACTGCCTTGCTGGGAAGTGCTGCGTAGTCTCCTACATCCTCCTGGGGCTCGGCGGGCGACTTCCAGGGGACACTCTCGGCCGTCGGAGGGTCGGGAACGGCTGCGGGACTCACCTCCCCCGCTGCCTGATCCTGCTGCTCAGCTACCGCCCTGCTCCGCTCCTCCCCCACCTGCTCCCGCAACTCTGCCACAGCCGTTTGGCTCCCCGTGCTGCTCTCCCTTGCAGCCTCAGCTGCCGGCAGCTCCCGGGGCCGCTCCTTCCTGGCTTCACGCAGCTCCACGCAGACGACGATGAAGATAAGGACAAGGACAGCGAAGAGCAGTGGGACGGCCTGATACAAGTCCAAGTCCACGGCGACGTCCATCCCCCCCTGCTGCTGGAGCCCCACTGTATTACAAGCCTCCGACACAAACACATCCAATCCATACACAAAGTACCCGGCAAAATCCCGAAACAGCGAGATCCAGAGAAAAACCTCTAAGAGCCAATAAATCAGCATTGTGACAAGAGACCATAAATCCGCTCAGATCTGTTCTTATCTCAAACCCTCGGGCCCCACATTGGGCGCCAAAAAATGTCGTGGTTTAAACCAAGTCCCCCAACTCCCGGAGAGTTAGGAAGGAGAATCCAAAGAATGTAGCCCCCACGGATTGAGATAAGAACAGTGTAATTGCTAAGGCATAACACAAAACCCCTACTGCCATTTACTACTACAAATAATAATGATACAGCAAACAACAAGTGAAGAGAATACAACACCCCACCAGCCACTGACCCATAACTCACTCCACCCTGCCTGGCCGAGCACCATGTGCTCCCTCCTCCATTTTTCTCCAGAGCTCTATCCCTCCAGCTTTCTCTTTCCCAGTATGCATCCTGGGCATCACGTGCTATGGTATGGAATACCTCATTGACTAGCCTGGGTCAGGTGTCCTGTCTCTCCTTCCTCCCAGCTTCCCCTCCTCCACCTGGCTGGAAAAAACCTTGAACAAAAACACCCTCAAAACATGCTCAAACCATGACAACTGGTTAGGAAAATAATATAGCACAGTAGTGTTGTAAATATGCCAAGGGCCATACTGAATGAAGATGATAAAACAAATCATTGCGATAAGGGTTCATTAAGTGACCACTGAATACAGAATGAGTCAAGGAAAAATATAATGTAATTATGAAATTAAAGATTGTATTGTTGTGTATTTACACATGGGTGCTATTAATGTTTCTGCAACAGCTGCCAGCTATTGTCCTCCATGACCACATCTAAAAGGGTTATTTTCAGTTAACTTGGAGAATGAAACTGTACTCTGCAGTAAACTTGGAAAATAATTTTTTACAAATAAAAAAGTAATTAGGATACAAAAATCCTCCTGCACTCTTCCCATTTTATAATAGCATATCCTTGTGGATTTAAAGATCAAGTGCCCACCAGTGACAGTGGGAGAAATCCTGGAGGTGACCATAAGATTTAAGTGTTAGAGATCACTGAACACTTAGGCAAGCTAAATAAGACTTTTGGTTTCCCTCTGTCTCTACAAGTTTGTTCTATAGTGCAAAGCAAAAGTTTGGTAACTTTACAAACCTGTCCCAGCTCTAAAACTCTGCATAGATTTTTACCGCATCCAAGCTTCATGTTGGGAACTACCATACCACCTTTTCCAGCTTGTCTGGCTTTTGTCATCTCCTCTCTGCTAAGACTGTGACAATCAGGTCAACTCCACGTTAGAATTTCTTGCACAGACTAAGTTAATTCTAAGTAGTTCCCTGAAGCAAAAATTCAAGGTCCACCAGTCAATTAAATCAAGGGTTGGATTGAGAAAGATTGTTCTCTTCACTATGACAAATATCCTTGCCTTAAGAGTGGCAGTAAGAAATACAAAATGCCTTTGACCTCCATCCTCTGTCAAGCTGATTATGCAGACTTTTTGTCCTTTAGTAAGATTTTTTCCCTCTGAAAACAAGACCATACTCTAACCAGATAGTGATATTCGATTGACCTATAAATCTATTAAAGTAAGTGTCACTCAGGATTATCTGGAGGTTAATTAGAGAAGTACATCAAGAGATCTTTTTGTTGTTCATAATAAAAGAAAGTTTCCTAAGGGTTTAAGTCCATTAGATTCGAGATCGTATTTCCAGTCTGCCCTGGAAATAGCCCTGACTTTTCACACTCTGAGGTAAGAATTTTTTTATTCAGAAATGTAAACAAATAAATGAGGTTATAAATAATAACTTGCTGCCTGACTGATCCAGATTTTCATTTGTATGGTTTGGTACAGCCAATTTCAGAATAATTTGATTTATACAGTCACTAGTGAGTCATGGTTTTATTTGTTGTGACTGATAGAGATATTGAGCTAAAAGTAAATATGCATTGGACATATTTTATTGATTGGAGAGATTATTTGTATTTTGGAAAAATTTCAACAAAGAACTTGTATGAACTAGAGAATAGAAATTTGCTTTTTGCACTTTTCTGTCAACTAGTATCAATTGCTAAAAACAAATTTTATTTCAGTTACACTGATGTAAATTTAAGCTGAAGTCAGACCAGTTTTTGCAAATTTTTAGTATGTAACCAGGGGACATTTTTTTTTCAGATAGATGGCACAGATACAAAACTCATAATATATCAAAATGCAATACCAGTACTACTATTACTCCAGTTGCTTCTGAACATCGCAGGAGCTGCAACTTTCAATTCAGTATTGCTTTCTCACTTGTTGGAATACATACAGGCCTTGCTCCTACCACTGATTTTGTGATAAAGTTCTCCTTTTAGACTCCATAAAATTATTGAAAGGAAGTCTGTATCAAAAGTGTATGTCTGAAACGGCACATTTGTATATTCAGATATTTTAATACATTCACTAAGACCATCAGGTCACTGATGAAGATGAAGAGATAAAGGTGACATGGTACTTCCACTGCCAAAAACTTTAAACTTAGTTTTCTACAAACTTTTTTAAAATAAAATATCACATGTTACTGCCAGCATAAAGACACTTTAATTTTAAATAGTACTTTAAAAGCCTGCCCTGCAAATTTTGCTTTGCTGGAACAACATTTATTTCTGAAAATCAAACTTAATAACTCAGCAGTATTTTTCTATTTTTGCCTTTTGAGAAACAGTGTCTTGATCCAGTTAACAGTCTATAGAAAAGAGCATGCAAAAAAACAAAGCATGCTTAAATCGTGCAAAACATCTGCACACATGAAGTTAACGCAAACTAGAAAGCAAGATGTTAAGAAATACATTCCACTTGTAATGCTAGTGTTATGACAATTTCATTCAGGATGTTCTGAACAATGGGTAGCTCAGTCAAATATACACAGTCCCCAATAATATTCTGTAAGAAAGTTCTACATTCAGATACATACTTTGCTGCTTATTTGAGGTGCATAATTACTGCCAATATGTTTAACTGAATGATTTTGAGTTATTCTCACAAAAAAAGAGCTACACTGATTTGAAAGTTTCCCTATAAGCAGTTCTCCTCTCCAGAAGTCTTTAGTGAGATCTAAAAGCCTTCTGTAAATTGCAGGAACATCTCTTGCGTCATGCTTTATACTTCTGGCACATGCTCAGGCAGTTTAATTGCTTAAAGCAGGAAATACAAGAAATTAAGTTTGTACTTATTCTCTTTGTATGCTCTCCCTAAGCAGACTACAACTTCCAGGAGATTTCGTTATTCAGACAGAATTTACTAAAATTTCATGCAGCTATGTTTCATTGTTATGCTATATTTTAGAATCATAGAATCATATAATAGTTAGGGTTGGAAAGGAACTTAAGATCATCTAATCCCAACGCCCCTGCCATAGGCAGGGACACCTCCCACTAAACCACGTCATCCAAGTCTTCGTCCAACCTGGTCTTGAACACTGCCAGGGATGGAGCATTCACAACTTCCCTGGGCAACCCATTCCAGTGTCTCACCACCCTAACAGTAAAGAACTTCTTCCTTATATCCAGTCTAAACTTCCCTGTTTTAATCCATTACACCTTGTCATATCAATACAGTCCCTAATGAAGAGTCCCTCACCAGCATCTCTAAAGCCCTCCTTTAGGTACTGGAAGGCTGCTATGAGGTCTCCACACAGCCTTCTCTTCTCCAGGCTGAACTGTCCCAGTTTTCTCAGCCTATCTTCATATGGGAGGTGCTCCAGTCCCCTGATCATTCTCGTGGCCCTCCTCTGGATTTGCTCCAACAGCTCCATGTTCTTTTCATGTTGACACCAGAACTGCACACAGTACTGAGAAAAATTGTATACTTAATCACTCAAGCACTATCTTCTAATACCAGTCAATACTGCAACAGCAACCGCAGATGTATATAGTTAGACATATTTCATTCCTGAATACTGATGAATTTTCCTCGTCTGCTGCCAATTGCCCAATTTTGTATATCTTTCCTGCTGATAAAGTCTCACTAGGCTGGTGAAGAGCTGTCATTTTATGTTAGTGGGACTTTTCAAGTGTAGAATTTTAAAGCACCTGATGTTTTAGCAGCAACATATGCTGAAGTGTTGATGGAAACATACTGAAAATGTAATGAATATGCTTTTCAAGCAGAAATCAAAGTCCTAAACAAAGTAACAAAATCATATAGCATATATTCAGGCCAGTTTCTTCACTGTTTCGCAATGATTTGTCCACTGTTTTCATTCTTAGTGAGAAATACCTAGCTTTTGATTTAAATATTTGCAGAAAACCTTTGATTCAGTTGTAGAAATTAATGCTGCTTTCTTGATCACAAATTTTCTGAACCTTCTTAAATTCAATTCTCTGGGATTTTTTTTTTATTGAAAACGTTACATTTGTTGGGAAAATTATTTTAAGTATGCATTAACCCTCCTGGTCAAACAGAAAGAAAGAAGATTGAGAGGAGCTGCAGGATAGCTAACGGAGTTGTGACAAGTGCAGTCTTCACTACCTGGTTAGTTTTGTGCAGTGCGAATTGCCCCATTTTGGCTCCATTTTAAAGTGTCCCGGGGTTTGCCAGGCGTGCCACACAGTATCAGAAATGGATAGCAAGCCAGCTATCCCAACAATCTATATAGAATAACAAAGCAGGGTTTTTTTAATCTCTAAGTTGTTACCTCTCTTGCCTGCTTTAACATCCAAATTCTTCATGTTTCTTGAGTACTTCTCCTGGCTTATGCCTGTAAGATTTTGAAACTGTAGGCCCCAGAGCAATGTAAATAAGGTGAAAGTTCTTCCATTTAATTTTTCTTTTTTTCAGTCTCTAGTCTATCCTAGGTAAGACACCTCAGGTAAGCTACAGGGCCTTCGTAAGCTGCTTAGTGACAAGCAGAGAACATGACATAATTGCTGTTTTCATGCCAAATATTTATCTGCCATTTCTTGTATTTTTTAAAAGTCACTGATAACACCAGATTGGCCCCAAAATGAGAATTCCAGCAGCCTGGGAAGGAACCAGGTAGAAAACAGGATGAAAGGAAAAGCTATCTACAAATAGCAGTGAAATCATAGAATCAGAGAATGAATCATAGAATGGTTTGGGTTGGAAGCTTCCTAAAGACCATGTAGTTCCAACCCCCCTGCCAAGTGCCGCTTTCCAAAACTCTTTATCTATAAAGCTAGGTGCCATTGCTTTGCCTTTCCCTTTTCTTGCTTCTCCTTTTCATTTTTGGTGATTTCCCTTTATTTTTTTGTCCACAAAACTACTCCATCTGCTGCTTCCAGGTTACCATGCGGCCATGTGGCTGTCATTTGTGGCTATCTGATGCTAAAATTCTTCTCCAAGTCAGTAGCCTTATTCCCTATATGCAAAAGTCTCTTTGTATGCAGTTCTGTCTCAGTATCCTGCTTTGGGAAACCTGTTACCATGCCGTTTACCAGCTTCCTCCAAAAGATGCCCAAAACACTGCTTCAGAAAACTTAATATGTAAAAGAAAGAATCCATATAAAAATCCTTTCTAGAGGGCTGCTTCCATTCTCCTTCCTTTTTTTCCTACACTTTCATGCCCCCTAATCTCCCCACTCCACTGATCATACATATATGAAAGGGGCACAATCTTTTTTCTTCCTTATGCTCATGATTTAGTCTGTGGGCCTGACCTTGATACTTTCGTAGACCTATCTAAGGCTCTCCACAGGAATAAGTACCACTTCTTCTGCCCCTGCATCTTCCCTCTTCTAGTAGCTTCTTAGCCTGAGAATGCTTCTCCTGGGGAAGGCTAGAGATACCTATCTGTAGATGAAGCAGTTATCCCCTTCAGCTAGGAACATCGTTCACATATATATTTGGCTTCCATACCTAGAGGTAGATGTATTAAAGCCATCTCCTTCTTACAGAAATCATGCACATTTTAACTTGCCAAAAGAAATGCACAAATATCCACTATAAAACTTTTAAGAATGTGAACTGTAAGGAAACAGGCACTTGTCTAGGATTCAGACTGATCAGCCAGTCTGTACATCATTGCGTCAGTCTGGGGACTGTCTTCTTTGCAGGGAGATTGCCAAATCTGAGAAAAAAAATACAGACAAGGTTTAATTAGCTAGGATCCAAAAGTAAAAATGTCCCTGACTACTGGGGCAAGTTCATTTGGGTATAGTACTCCCACAAATGATTGAAAAACAAATTGCTCTTTGTTGGGCAATCTGGAAGCTGTCGAAGCCCACACAGAATCCAAACACATCTACAGGCTTCATCCTCCCAGCTTTGGTCAAGGATGGATTGCTGTGAGAAAGATAGGGAACATAATGTAGGTTTTGCTCACCGTTAGGATCAAACGAGAAATGAAGACTGCTGCTTTAGGACTGAGATGATGTACATTAAATAAAAGGAAGGATTGCTACTGTCTCTTGTAAAGTTCCAGGGCATAAATCCAGACCATAGGTTTCTACTCGTGGAGCGATAAAATACATCCAGTATTAGAACATGTGAATGAAGATAGGACATCTCACCAGTGTAAGAACACATACAGCTGCATATATATGCACGGATGCACATTATGCATATGATTTATACTTTGATATGTTCTCATGTGCACATACATATAGAAGCATGCACACACAAACACCCCTTTCTTACTTACAGTTAGTATATTATTTCATTATTTCAAGGAAGATAGTTCTCCTAGTAATTTTGAAGTCTGTTCATTTTTGGATTTTTTTGCCCTCTGATAATACCTGTGCACATATCATTGGCACTGAGCTACAATTTGCTGTCATGAGCAGTGTCCTTTCTTAAGGACTATGAGTTCTAAAAGGAAGCATTTTTACTTTCTTACTGCTTCTGTATCAGGATTAACATCACAAAGTTCAATAAGGCCAAGTGAAAGGTCCTGCACATCAGTCAAAGCAATCCTCGATATCAATACAAACTAGGGAATTAATAGATTGAGAGCAGCTTTGCAAATGTTTGGGATACTGGGAAATGAGAATCTGGGTATGAGCTGTTAATGTGCACTTTCAACCCAGAAGGAAGTCTGGCTAGCCAGTCAAGGGAGATGATTCTCCCCCATCTACTGAGACCTTAATCTGTATTACTGCTTCCAGCTCTGGGATTCCCAGCACAAGAGCAATGTGGAGCTGTTTGAGTAGGCCTAGAGGTAGCCATTAAAGTGATCAGAGGGCTGAAATCCCTCTGCTCTATAGAAGAAAAGAGCTGCAGTTTTTCAGCCTGCAGAAAAGAAGTCTCTGGGGAGAACTTATTGAAGCGTTTCAGTGTATGAAGATGGCTTATAAGGAAGATGAAGAGAGATGTTTTACCAAGATCTGTAGGAACAAGAGAAGGGGGAATGGAGGAATAGTTTTAAACTAAGAGTTTTTATAATGAGGATGGTGAGTCACTGAAACAGGTTGCTCGGAGAAGCTGTGGATGACTCATCATTGGTAGTGCTTAAAGTCATGTTAGAAGGGGCTTTGAGCAATTTGATGTAGTGAAAGATGTCGGGGGTTTTGGACTAGTTGATCTTTAAAGAGCCTTTCAAATCCAAACAATTTAATGATTGTATATTTTTTAAAACAATTAAACATCAGGAAAAAAAAATTCTTTTAAACCTGAGTATATATAGCATTTCTACTGTCTTTGATAGATGGGTACCAAGGTTTTTAATGTTTTAGTTGGTCTGTTGGTTTACTATTTTTCTTATTCTCTTTTTCTCCCCTCCCACTCCTCACATATTTTCTTTGGTGTTACTTATTTGTGAAAGAAACATGCATACCTCACCTATTGTGCTAGTCACTGTACAAAAAGGAAACCTAAGTATACATAGATTTGACAAAACAAGAAAGAATGTGAAAGCAGAAGATCACATATGTGCTGCAGATTAAAGTCTTTCTCAACATGTAGGTGGGCCGGAGCAGTGTTTAGCACAAAAGCTGGAGGATATTTTCTTTTTAAGATTTTTTTTCCATACTCAGGATAAGCCATCAAATCATACCCTGGAATCATGCTTTCCAAAAAAAGTTCCTGGAAGCCTCAGATTAGACAATTTCTATCCTGAGCTAGCTTGTTTAAATTTACCCTGTGTATGTTTAAGCTACAGTGCAGTCACAGAGTCAGAGTTATAGGCAAAGAGAAGCTAAAGCTCCTCAAACCCAAAATGAAACAAAAACCCCATATCTGGAAGATTACGGAATTGTGCCAAAATTGTATGACGTTTGAAATCAAAATGACTTTGAGTTCTAATTCATGCTTACACAAGAAACCTATGCTGAACATCTTAACTTTAAGCTACCTTCCTCATCTCCATTCGCAGGTATTTCCAGGACATTTTTTGTCACCCCGTCTTTGGCTTGTTCCTACATTCTTTGTGATATACTGGTCTATTTAGATCAATGTGCTTGTCATCTTAGCAGATGGTTTACAGAAGTGTTTACTGAAGATCATACCTTGATTTTATTTTTTTTCTGCGTTTATAATGTGTTCTTTGATTTAGATTAGATGAACTCATTGAGAGTACTGAATGTGTCCCTATGTTTGTCCATCAGAAAAGCTGTGTTGATTTATTTTTTTTTTTTTTTTGTTTTTTTTTTTTTTTTTTTTTTTTTTTGGTTGGGGGGGGTTTGTTTCTTAATATTCATATTTGTTTGGTTTGTTGGGGTTTTTGTTGCTTTTTGTTGTTGGTTATTTTTTTTTCTTTCTAATATTGCCATTTCTAATCTAAGTCAGAATAAAGTGAAAATTGGATACAAGCCAACTTAAAAAAAATGTATCACATCAGGCTAGCTGACATGGATTTTGTTCCTGTGGAAAATCTCACATAACTTTTCAAGACTGAATTTATATGAGAAATTGTCCAAATGTTTTAAATTTTGTTGAACTCAAAACTCATTCATTAATCTTTGCACCTTTATTTCCCTGAGAAGGACTATAAATCACTGTATTGTATTGTTGCTATTCAAGAAGGATGCTTTACTTTCAGGTACATAATTCATCATAGAATCATTGTTCATGCATAACTGTCTCTCAAGGAAAAAAAGTAATTCAATATCATAAGCAAAAAGAAAGAAATCAAGTAAAAACCAATGGTGGATTAATTACAATGATTTTCAAGGACTATTGCATGCCTACCTTAAAGATAGAGAAGTGTTACTTCTTAACACAGAAATTACTTCTTAACACAGAAACTTTTCTTTAGTTTAGTTTGGCAAATAAATATATTGATAATCATATTTACTATTCAATGTTAAGAAAGAAATACCCAAAATGCAGTGGGGGAGCTAAGCCACTCTCTGATACTAAGAATATTACATCAACTGAAAATTTTTGCTATTTTTATTTGCAAAAATCTTTCATTTTACAATGCTAGGGAGAAAACCCATTGACTTGCATTATAGACTTCAAGCTATAAGATAGCTGAGAAGTATTTAATGACTTCAGGAGCATTTTTAAAACCTTTTTCTTGATAAAAATTTTACATGTGCAAAATCCATGTGGTACATGGAGACTACAAAAGATACCTTAAAGAAGGCCTTGATAGGTAGATTTGTGTAATCTTCCTTTTCTCCTATAGTTACTGATATACAGTTCGACTCCATCAAAGAAGAGAAAGAAAATGTCATTGCAAATAACAGTTTATTTACAAGGCACTTTCTGGGCAGTATTTGCCTCAGTCACTTAAGCATAAATTAAAGTTTGGACTTGATATGATCAAAATTTTTAGATGTGGTTACTCAAGTGTCATGAATCACAGATATACTGTGTATCTTAGGGGATGGTCAGTACGCACAGACTGTCTGTTTTAATCCTTTCTTCTGAAGACAAATATGCCCTTGGAGTTTCTGCTACTGATTCAATGATGCTGTCTAATTGGCAATTTAAGATCTGCACATGTTATGCATCTGTAACTAATCCCCAAGCCATATTTATGCCTCCTGTAAGTCACAAGCAGGCCAAGGACATCATCTTGTGGTTTCAACAGCCCATGGGAGTCTATTGATATACACTAGTCTCTTCACATAAAATGTGCTAAAAAAAATTCATTCACAATGACACTAAGCCTTTGTCTTCTAGTGGGCTAGGCAACGTTCTTCCTTTTGTAGAAGAAAAATGACACTCTGAAAATCAGTCAAATGTGTTCAGAGTAAGAATTTACACTCACTGGTACTGTGATACTGAAGAAGGCGTCATGATTTGCAGTGACTTCATATGCTTTTGTTTGACTTGAATATAAAAACTACAAAGTAGCTGATTTTGAAAACTATGTTTTCTATTATTTTTCTTATTACAATCTATTTGTGTAGCTTACAGTGGCATCATTTTTAGTACACCAGTATATAATTGTAGGCTATCCATATAGTTAGACTATTTTTGTAGTAATAATTCACGAAATTCACAGTGAAATGGCAGATTGCAGCTCTCCTGCACAAACCAGAAGAATTTACGTCCCTCATAAAGACTGTAATACAAAATGAAAGAGCAAAAGGTGAGATATTTTTGAGGTTTATTACTGAGCTCCTGTGTTACAAGTATCAACAAAGATATTGTAAGGTAGAATTAAATTAAAAATCCCCCATTGTATCTGGCAAAGGTGTGGTAGATTTAAAAATTGAACTAAAGTGTAGTGCATGATCTCTGAATAGTATACAAGAATGTATCATAATAGATCTGCTCTTGTCTCAAATATAATTTTCAGCCATCACAGGTTTGAAAGTCCTTTTAAAATCATAAAATCATAGAATAGTTAGGGTTGGAAAGGACCTTAAGATCATCTAGTTCCAACTACGGAAAACCTCGTGTGAGGAACACCTCACACTAAAACATGCCACCCAAGGCTTCGTCCATCCTGGCCTTGAACATTGCCAGGGATGGAGCATTCACAACCTCCCTGAGCAACCCATTCTAGTGCCTCACCACCCTAACACCAAAGAATTTCTTCCTTATATTGAATCCAAACCTCCCCTGTTTAAGTTTTAACCCATTACCCCTTGTCTTGTCACTACAGTCCCTAATGAAGAGTCTCTCATCAGCATCACTGTAGGCCCCCTTTAGATACTGGAAGGCTGCTATGAGGTCTCCATGCAGCCTTCTCTTCTCCAGGCTGAACAGTCCCAACTTTCTCAGCCTGTCTTCATGTGGGAGGTGCTCTAGTCTCCTGATCATCCTCATGGCCCTCCTCTGGACTTGTTCCAACAGTTCCAGATCCTTTTTATGTTGAGGACATCAGAACTGCACACAATACTCCAAGTGAGGCCTCGCAAGAGCAGAGCACAGAGGATCATATCCTTTGACCTGCTGATCACGATCCTTTTGATGCAGCCCAGGATATGTCTGGCTTTCTGGGCTGCGAGCACACATGTTCATTTTCTCATCGACCAACACCCTGAAGTCCTTCTCCACAGGGCTGCTCTCAATCTCTTCTTTGCAGCTGTGCCTGGGATTGATCCAACCCAGGTGTAAGACCTCGCACTTGACTTTGTTGAACTTCATAAGGTTGACATCAGCCCACCTCACAAGCATGTCAAGGTTTCTCTGGATGGCATTCCTTCCCTCCAGCGTATCAACGGAACCACACAGCTTGGTGTCATTGGCAAACTTGTTGAGGGTGCACTCAATTCCACTGTCCATGTCACCAACAAAGACGTTGAACAAGACTAGTCCCAACACCAGTCCCTGAGGGACACCACTCGTTACTGATCTGCAGCTGGACATTGAGTCATTGACCACAATTCTAGTTTCAACTCCCTTGTCACAGGCAGGGACACCTCACACTAGAAATATTTTGTGCTACACTTGTTCCCCTCATGTTTCATTGTGGTAATATCAGTATTTCACTTGTGGCAAGGTTAGACAACTTTTTGCAGGTTAAGACTGAGTTTACCCAGTATTATTAATTAAGGTGAATAATATAAATTATGCAAAGTGGGTTTTTTTTTTTCAAGATTGTTGCTATCAAGTCAAGGGAAAATATGACTTTTATGATGACACTTCTGGGCTTTCTCAGAACAAAAACTGTGGAGTTCTGTTTATTGATTGATCACATAACACTCTATCACATATCACATATCAGATAATCACACTATCATTCCTGAACAAAACCTACATCATTTAAAGTATAAATTAGTAAGTGAAACCTGCAAGTATTATGTTTTCAGTTGAAGCATACACCAAAAAGACATGCGTAAATGGCTATTTTAACATGTAACTATCATTAACTAGTTAATTTCCTATGAAATTTGCTTATTTTTAAAGTGCATTGTAAAACAAATGTTTTTTTTCAAAGGACAAGCAAAATCTGTCAGAACTAAAATGTGATCTGAGTCCCCTAACAAGTTAGGGAGAAGTTAGGTACACTTCCAGGTTCTCTTTACAGTTAATCAAGGCATAAAATTCTCAGAATTTTGTCACCACTGTTTTTAAAATGATTATGTTGGTCCATGCTCTGTGGCTGTCTGTCTTACTCTGCTGACCACAACAAATTTGCAAGTCCAATTTACAGATGTCCAGCAGGTAAGACTGAGGAATGACAGACTTTCTTGAGTCTGATATCTATGGCGTGTGAAGTTTTGGTTAAGCCATCATCATACACAGGCCCTTAACGTGATGATTGCATTGGAGTCAGTAGATGCATGATCCAACAATGGCCTTCTGCACTGTGATGAATATCTTTCGCCATGGTGATTTAACATTTTATTCAATTATTTTATGCTTAGTACATCAGAGATTTCACAAGTTACATTTTCTTATATCAGTGCAATTTCTCATGAAGGAAGTAATTTGTGTTGATGTTTTTATGTATTATAATTCAAACAGGTGGGGAAAAAATTGTAATCCGTGCATCAACCAGGATTTAACAAAACTTTTCAATCTTCAGAGGCTATGTATTTACTCACTCCTTCAAATGGTAAACTCCAAAAAGAGCAATTCCAAGGAGCCACTGTGCTCAGCTCACTCTTCAAAACCCTCTTGGCATAAAACAAAGGGGAAATCTCCTCTTCCCAGAATTACAGTAGTATAATAAGAAAAGGATTTAATAGGATTAAGATAGGAGTGTCATGAAATCTATAATTTACATGACGTTTGAATTCTTGTTTTTGTAAAACCTTATAGAATATGATGAAATCACCAGGTAATGTCACTGCTGTCTCATAAATGTGCAGCTCAGGAAAAGTGAAAGGTGGTACATACCTCATGAATTTCATCTGGGTAAGATCAAGTTTATGAATTTATTTCATAAATAGTCTTGAGTTTAAAATTATATGTGTGCTGGGGCTGTGTGAATGGAAACATTCTGCCTCTGGCAGAACATGGAGTTGAAGGAACTATAAAAAGAGACAGCGTACAACCTGTACACTAACAGGGAGCAGCCAAGAGTCTTGTTGTGCCTCTCTACCTACAACTTTTCTCCATTAGCAACATCTGCTATGGTACATGTTCTGAGATATGTCATCAAAATTTTCTTCACTGTAACCCTTGGCTCCCTTTCGATCCAGTTCCACGAAGCTTCTGTAGCTGCTGCTGTATTTATCCAAATATCTATTTTAGGTATTTTCTCTGAATTGTAAGTTTGAAAAAGATTCAAATATATCAAGATTCTAATTCAATTTCAATTCTATCCTAATGCATGAGATATTGAACAAAATGCATAGTAAGGACTGCCATGATGCAACCACCCTCCAATGTGAGCAAAAGATAGGGAGGATGAGATATGGTGCAGAAGACTGACCTACCCAAGGATATGATAGGATGTGCAGCAGCATGCAGGAATATACAAATTAGGTGTTGTTAATAAGACCTTCTGATTTCTAGTTCACTGTTTTATAAATCTTGTTATGGTAGTTTTGGGGAAACAGAAGATTGTCTTTCTTCTGATTATTTCACACCTCTTTTTAGGAATATCTACATGTTAATAAATGTTAGGCATTCACCATGGAGTATTCAATCATCCAAACCAAAATGTCACTGAAAAAACCTTCGCCTCGCTCTTGCACACTTCTTCCCCAAATGCACGTTTGTTATATTTAACCCCTAAATAAAGTCATGTGGTCTATATCTTTGAGAATTTCTGCTCTTGGTTTTGTTTTTTAACTTCATCCAGATTGCCACAGAAATTTTCAAAATTAGCGAAATACTATAAAGCTTGTGAAAACAGGAATTTAGGTGGTAGAAAGGCTCAAATTAGTGCTTCCACTCAACTGTATTATTCAGTACTAGGGAACCTCCAGCATAAAAAGATCTCAGAGTCCAGCTATAGGAAGAGCTTTGGTCTGAGCATGTACTTTTTCAGACATAGGATTAGTGCAACTGTGAGAGATGAAGGTGAAGGAAAATGCCCATCATAATTTGTTAGTCACAAAAATCTCCCTGGTTATTATTATTTTTTAATTAATTAATTTTAAATCTTGTGCAAATTTTATTTTAAGTGAATGATGGTTAGCTTTCAACTTCACTGCTAATTATTATGGCTTGGTTCATAATATAAAATGATTACCTGAAATACTTCAAGTTAAAATAACTGTAAAGATTTACAGTGGGAAATGCCCAGTGTAATGAACATGTGGTGTAAATGATAATCTGAATGCAGCTGAGAACAATTTTAGTGTCATTCTGCAGTACTTAATGTTCAGTTAAGAAGAGGCAGACCTTTAGTAGTTTACAGCCTTGAGAAGCAGGCAGACAGCACTACAGTTTCTTTTCAGAAATCTTACACAAGACACACTTGAATAAAAGACTTAACTTATTGAAAAAGTCATTTTGAAACTAGTGAGATCAGAATCTCTGGCTGTAACTGATTAAGGCAAGCTGTTTCCTCTCCTGATGTGAAAGAAATGTTGAAATAGGACAGCATGGAATATATAATTTGATCTATTAGCATCCCAAAACAGAATCATAGAATAGTTAGTTTGGAAAGGACCTTAAGATCATCTAGTTCCAACTACCGAACACCTAGTGTGAGGAACACCTCACACTAAACCATGCCACCCAAGGCTTCGTACATCCTGGCCTTGAACATTGCCAGGGATGGAGCATTTACAACCTCCCTGGGCAATTCATTCCAGTGCCTCACCACCCTAACAGGAAAGAATTTCTTCCTTATATCCAGTCTAAACTTCCCCTGTTTAAGTTTCAACCCGTTACCCCTTGTCCTATCACTACAGTCCTAATGAATAGACCCTCCCCAGCATCCCTGTAGGCCCCCTTCAGATACTGGAAGGCTGCTATGAGGTCTCCGCGCAGCCTTCTCTTCTCCAGGCTGAACAGCCCCAACTTTCTCAGCCTGTCTTCATATGGGAGGTGTTTCAGGCCCCTGATCATCCTCGTGGCCCTCATCTGGACTTGTTCCAACAGTTCCAGATCCCTTTTATGTTGAGGACATCAGAACTGCACACAATACTCCAAGTGACGTCTCACAAGAGCAGAGTAGAGGGACAGGATCACCTCCTTTGACCTGCTGGTCACGCTCCTTTTGATGCAGCCCAGGACACAGTTGGCTTTCTGGGCTGCATGCACACGCTGAAGCCAGCTCATGTTCATTTTCTCATTGACTAACACCCCGAAGTCCTTCTCCGCAGGACTACCATGAACTTCCTTTTTGCCAAACCTGTAGCTGTGCCTGGGATTGCTCCCACCCAGGTGTAGGACCTTGCACCTGGCATGGTTAAACTTCATACGGTTGGCATCAGCCCACCTCACAAGTGTGTCAAGGTCCCCCTGGATGGCATTCCTTCCCTCCAGTGTATCAAAGGAACCACACAGCTTGGTGTCATTGGCAAGCTTGCTGAGGGAGCAATCAATCCCACTGTCCATGTCACCAACAAAGATGTTGAACAAGACTAGTCCCAACACCAGTCCCTGAGGGACACCACTCGTTACTGATCTCCAGCCGGACATTGAACCATTGACCACGACTCTTTGTGTGTGGCCATCCAGCCAGTTCTTTATCCACTGACTGATCCACCTATTAAATTGATGACACTCCAATTTACAGACAAGGACAGTGTCAAACACTTTGCACAAGTCCAGGTAGATGACATCAACTGCTCCAGCCCTGTCCATCAGTTCTGTATCCCCATCATAGAAGGCCACCAAATTGGTCAGGCAGGATTTCCCCTTAGTGAAGCCATGCTGGCTGTCACCAAGCACCTTCTTGTTTTTCATGTGCCTTATTGTGCCTTCCAGGAGAATCTGCTCCAAGATTCTGCTGGGCACAGAAGTGAGACTGACTGGTCTGTAGTTCCCTGAGTCATCCATTTTCCCCTTCTTGAAAATGGGGCTTATATTTCCCTTTTTACAGTCATCAGGAACTTCACCTCTCTGCCATGATTTTTCAAATATGATGGCCAGTGGCTTGGCAACTTCATTTACCATCTCCTTCAGGAACCACGGATGGATTTCATCAGTTCCCATGGACTTGTGTACATTCAGGTTCTTAAGATGGTCTCAAACCAGATCCTCTCGTACAGTTGGCCCAAGGTCTAAGTTTTCACAGTCCCTGCGGCTGCCTTCCAAGACTCGGTTGGTGAGTTCATAGACTTTGCCAGTGAAGACTGAGGAAAGGAAGTCATTCAGAACCTCAGCCTTCTCCAAATCCAGGGTAGCCTGTTCTCCTGATAGCTTCCGGAGGGGGCCTATGTTGTCCCTAGTCAGGTTTTAGCCGCTACATGCCTATAAAATCCCTTCCTGTTATCTTTAACATCCCTAGCCAAGCCTAACTCTAACTGGGCCTTCGCTTTCCTAACCTGGTTCCTAGATTCCCAGACAATATCCCTGTACTCTTCCCAGGCTGCCTGTCCTTGCTTCCACCTTTTATAAGCCTCTTTTTCCCCTCAAAGTTTCCTCAGCAACTCCCTATCCAAGGAGGTCTCCTGGCCCTCCTGCTGCACTTCCTTCTAGTTGGGATGCAACACTCCTGAGCTTGTAGCAGGTGATCCTTGAATATTAACCAAGAGTCTTGGACCCCCTTACACTCAAGAGCTATATCCCATGGAACCTTGCTAAGCAGGTTCCTGAAGAGCCCAAAGTCTGCTCTCTTGAAGTCCAGGGCAGTGAGCTTACTGCACGCTCTTCTCACTCTCTTGAGGACCTCGAAGTCGACCATCTCATGATCACTACATCAAGACTTCCCTGGAGAGTCGCATTTCCAATGAGCCCCTCCCTGTTGGTGAGCATGAGGTCAAGCAGGGCACCTCTCTTCATCGGCTCCTCTATTGCTTACAGAAGGAAGTTGTCTTCCACACAATCGAGAAACCTCCTGGATTGCTTGTTCCGGGCCATACCGTTGCCCCAACAGATGTCAGGGTGGTTGAAGTTCCCCATGAGAACAAGGGCCTGTGAGCGTGAGGTTTTTCCTATTTGTCTGTAGAGTTCTTCATCCACAGGTTCCTCTTGATCAGGCGGTCTGTAACAGATCCCCACAGTAACGTCTCCTATCACTGATTTCCTATTAACACTGACCCCCAAACTCTCTGTTGAATGCTCTCCTGTCCCCAGACAGAGTTCCATACTCTCCTGCCTATCCCTAACATAAAGGGCCCCTCCCCCTCTCTGCCTACCAGGCTTGTCTTTTCTAAAAACCTGTAATGTTCCCTTCCAGCACTCCAGTCAAAGGAGCAATCCCACCATGTTTCTGTGATGCCTATTATACCTCCGTAGATGTGCCCACATCTGTAATTCCTCTTGTTTGTTCTCCATGCTATGGGCATTTGCATAGAGGCATCTGAGCCAACCTCCAAATGAAGACAGCTCGTTGGCTGGAGCAGCTGGATTACCACTACATTGCTCAGAGTATTTATTATAGGTGCTGGCAACTGACTGGGTTTGTTGGGATGGAATGATGCCCCCTCCCCCAAAACATCTAGTTTATGGCATCCTTGACAAGTCTGGCAAGCCTTCTACCAAAACCCCTCTTCCCTTTCTTTATCAGAGCAGCTCCACCAGCCCCCAGTAGACATGGCCCACAAACCTGGGTCCTGTGTTCAAGACACCCCTGACTATGACACCACCCTTTTAACCATTTATTAACCTGTTCAATCCTCCTAACCTTTCAAAGCCTTTGGAATATAAAAAACGTAATTTCTTTTGATTTCAATTGTGACTAGTGGAGTCCCTCAGGGGTCGGTGCTGGGACCAGTGCTGTTTAATATTTTCATCAATGACCTGGATGAGGGAAATGAGTGTACTCTCAGCAAGTTCGCTGATGACACGAAACTGGGAGGAGTGGCTGACACACCAGAAGGCTGTGTTGCCATTCAGCAAGACCTGGACAGGCTGGAGAGTTGGGCAGGGAGAAACTTGATGAAATTCAACAAGAGCAAGTGTAGAGTCTTGCATCTGGGGAAGAACAACCCCATGTACCACTACAGGTTGGGGGTTGACCTGATGGAAAGTACTGAGGGGGAAAGGGACCTGGGGGTCCTGGTGGATAGGAGGATGACCATGAGCCAGCAATGTGCTCTTCTGGCCAAGAAGGCAAATGGCATCTTAGGGTGCATTAGAAAGGGTGTGGTTAGTAGGACAAGAGAGGTTCTCCTCCCCCTCTACTCTGCCTTGGTGAGGCCACATCTGGAATATTGTGCCCAGTTCTGGGCCCCTCAGTTCAAGGACAGGGAATTGCTTGAAAGAGTCCAGCTCAGAGCCACAAAGATCATCGAATCATAGAATCATAGAATATTTAGGGTTGGAAAGGACCTCAAGATCATCTAGTTCCAACCCCCCTGCCATGGGCAGGGACACCTCACACTAAACCATATCACCCAAGGCTTCATCCAACCTGGTCTTGAACACTGCCAGGGGTGGAGCATTCACTACCTCCCTGGGCAACCCATTCCAGTACCTCACCACCCTCACAGTAAAGAATTTCTTCTTTATATCCAGTCTAAACCTCTGCTGTTTAAGTTTCAACCCGTTACTCCTTGTCCTATCACTACAGTCCCTAATGAATAGTCCCTCCCCAGCATCCCTGTAGTCCCCCTTCAGATGATTAAGGGAGTGGAACACCTCCCTTATGAGGAGAGGCTGAGGAAGCTGGGTCTCTTTAGCTTGGAGGAGACTGAAGGGTGACCTTATCAGTGTTTACAAATAGGTAAAGGGTGGGTGTCAGGATGATGGAGCTAGGTTTTTTTCAGTGATATCCAGTGATAGGACAAGGGGCAATGGGTGTAAACTGGAGCACAGGAGATTCCATGTTAACATCAGGAAGAACTTCTTTACTGTAAGAGTGACAGAGCACTGGAACAGGTTGCCCAGGGGGATTGTGGAGTTTCCTATGTTGGAGATATTCAAGGCCTGCCTGGACAAGTTCCTGTGTGATGTACTCTAGGTTTCCCTGCTCTTGCAGGGGGGTTGGACTAGATGATCTTTCGAGATCCCTTTCAACTCTTGGGATTCTGTGATTCTGTGATAGAACTAGTTCCAGCTTATGAGAATAATCAGTTTTTTTAAAGGTACAAACATTTATTTTTTTTTATGAATTCCAGACATTTTTGACTTGTTCAGACAGTTTCAAGTGTAGTTCTGTAAATATTTGTGTTCTTAATCTACTATATATAGTTTTGTTGTAGTGGCATGAAGTGCTTCAAAGGTTACAATATTTAGACACAGATTAAGGTAGTAATGCTTTCCATTATAGTTCTTTTTATTTGGAGCTTTCACTTTCCCCTTTTATTGATTCTTAGAATGTTTTAGTTGCAAGGGATGCCTACTGCTAAGAATGCATAGATAATTGCACAGTATGAGCTTTCTTTTCAAGAAACTATATTTATGAAAATTGGTGATGGGGTAAAAGAAATACAGTTTCTCCATGTGAAAATACACACATTCAAATTTAAAACTTGCACATCTCCTCATCTATCTTACTAAAGTACACTATTTATTTCCACTGTCTGAGTTATTAGGGATAGGAATTTTACATCTATGATATTCCAGTTTTATGTAAATGTATTACTGAAAAGCTTTATTCTTAAAGGTGCATATCCAGTAATATGTGGCCTTTATGATCTCTATCTCATTACCTTCTTATTTTGCTTTTCAGTTTTTCAAAAGCTCATAAGATAATAGGACATTTTTACTGGAAGGCTGCATACCTACAGATACACAGCCTGCAGTTTGAATTCTGTTTCATAATGCCCAATATCCTGAGTATTTCTGCTTGACTTTTGCAGCTTATGTTCTGACTTTAAAGGGCTCAGCACAAAATTCATTGGTCTATCCTTAGCCCCTAGAATAGTTTTAAAAAGTAAGAAATACATATATCTCAGTTTTTCCTTTCAGTTTGATACATATCCTTATCTCTCTGTTGTTACCTCCATGAAAACAGTAAAAAACCACCCAAACAAAATCAACCAACACTTTCAGAATCTGCTAAATGTCCAGTGACATCATATGAAGCATTAGCTGGTTGCTATTGCTTCTGCCAACCTTGGCACTTGATGCGCTTTGTTGTTTCTTGTCAGCTTCTTGGCACTCTTTTAGGGCAAGTTACTTATCATCCTCAGTTTAATCAGTGAGCTGTTATAAAGTGCACCATTTTCAGCAGATTTTTTAGTCTTGTTTTTTAATACAAGTATAATGGGCAAACAGTTCACTGCATCTTTAGCTCCTGGCATATGGCATCCAGGAGAACAAGTTGGCCCATCAGATTAACCATGTAATAGACCCAGAAACAGCTTTAGAACTGTAAAACAAAATTGCTTATGGAGTCTGCCAAAGTACCAGATGCTGTTGTTGAAGTAAATACTTTCCAGTGCTTAGCACCTGGGCTCTGAGGTTGCCAGCAAAAGTTGAAAAAAAAAAAAAAAAATTCTAGCCACTATCTACCATGTTTGTTTATATAGGTTTCCTGCAGTGTGAGATTTTTTTATTATTTTCATTGTTATTACTGCCATTAAAGTGCTGAATATTTGAAAATGGTCTCTACTAGTTGTATTTAAAAAATTGTATCCCATAGTAAAATAGATTTACATTTAAATTATTCTTCAGAACAAAATTGATTTACTCTAGTATATTACCTCTGATAATGATCACAAATGTAGTCAGCAAAGTGCAAAATATTTGAAGACATAGTTAATTGAGTAAAGACAATGCCTAACATAGGTAGAAAGAAACTTTATTAGGTACCAGCAGAACAAACCAGCTCAAAGATGAAAAGAAAATGTTAGCACAATACTGCTGTGTGTATATGCAAATTGGCTTTGTATTGGGAACAACAATATATATGTCTATATCATACCATACAGTTATCATAGGCATATCTCTAATTTTGCAAGCATGAAAGTTTTATAACCTTCATAGGTTTCTGTAATGTCCAATTTTAACAGCTGCAAATATTTTATCCATTAAAGAACTTAATTCTGTAGTGAAACACTAGAATCTTGGACCTTAATTGTATTTTGTGGCAATTAATTTTATTATATACTCAGTGAAACACAGAACCTATGTGACTATAGAAGTTTATGCTAGGATAAATCTTTAGTCTTCCCATATATATTTCTAATTACAGAAACAAATAGATCCTGCATTTATATATTCTGGGACAAATTCTGTCCTCAGTTGCATGTTTAGCTAAAAAAAAACAACCAACCAACCAAACCAACCAACAACAAAACCCCAACTGCTCTTTTTCTCATTACTAATTGTAGGGTTTTTTTTTTTTTTAAATCTGGGGGTTAATACTAATATCAGCACAGTTAAGAAGAAAATATCCAAATAAAATCCATTGCATCTTTAAAACGGATTTGAAAAAAAATCTGATTTATATTCTCCTTATGGTGTTTTTCATTCATAATATCTTCATTGACTTCATCTGAATGAAGAATAGAAGCTAACCTATTTATTAACTTTATATTATGCCTTTAAAACACGATGCATTAAGAGATGTCATGATGAATTGCTATCAAGCAAACCAGCATCCTTATTCATCAAAATTCTGGTACATTATTGTAACATTGTAAGGCATTATGGCAGATGCAGCTGCATGATTGATGCTATCATTTTTGATTGATGTCTCTGACACTGTGGCATTCAATACAAAGCAAAACCTTATGTGCTTTTGGGAGATGAATATAAACTTACACTGTGAGAAATTATTATGTATAAGAGCTGCAAATCTGCAGTGAAGGCTCCTGAAAACATTAGCATGTCCTTCATTGAAAGAAAGGAAATACAGGATTTGGGGATGTACAAGAGACAGGACAGATAGATGACATTTCTATTTTAGGATACTTTTAGGAAACTAGCTTCTTTCTCATTCTTTGACAAACGTGAAAACTAGGTTTTGCAATGCATAAAAGAGAGTTCTTTCACAAAAACATCTTTTTGCTGTTCTGTATAGATATGGTGCACTTATCTCATGGTAGGACTGATGGCAACTGGCTATAAGCCAGTTCATCATTTCAGATAGTGAGCAGTCCTTCAGAGAATTAATAAAAATGAACACTGAACAAGCACCATGGTCACTCCAGATCAATATGAGAGAATGTTTGGATCATGCTGGTCTTATGAATAAGGAATACTTAAACTGTGGGCAGGATATGAACTAATCTGTGAGATATTCTTCTGCAGTCACTAGATGACCTGTCGATGTTTTATATAACTATTTTTTGAATCATGTAGGCAGGTTTTGGATACAGTAAGACAGTGCTTGGACAGAAATGTATCGAATAAATAGCACTAGCCTGACATACGTTGAGTAGACAAAGGCCTCTAGAAAAATGCTGAGCTGGAAAATACACTGAAGGGGACCACTATTTATTAACAATATGTGTTATGACTGTTCATTTTCTTTTTTGGTTTTGGCCTTGAGAAGAAAATATAAACAGTATTATGAGCACATATATAGTTTTGTTTGCAGGTGGAATTATGAAGAAAAGCATACATTTCCCTAAAACAAGAAGTGCTGGGTTGCAATAGAAACAGTTGTAATGAAACAGAATAAAGATGAAAAAAAAGGCATATTTAACAAGAAAGAAAATAACTCAAAATATTTTGTTAAGTAAGTACTGCAGAGGGGAAAAATAAAGATATATTCCTGCTGTTACTGCAGAAACAGTGTATACTTCAAAACCTTTGATACCTGATGTACAGGGTCTTCACTGATTTTTACAAGTTTTCAGTTCAGGCAATAGATGTGGGTGAAGGAATAATAGGGGTCAGAGCAACTGTGTCAGAAAATGTATCAGCAGTAGTGGAAGCTGATTTTAGCACTGCACTTTCTGTTGTGTTCGAAGAGAGATGAGAGGCAGAAGGTAATTTCTCTACCTGTCTTGTGAACATAAAGTTACTTCTCTCTACCACAGTGAGAAACAGATGTGAGTTGCCATCTCTTTCTTCGTTTGGTTGGGAGCGTATAAATCTTAGTACAAGAACACCATAGAATAGCTAATAAAATTAACAAAATTGGTGGTTCCTGATCACAGTGGAATAGAATTGGGAGCAACTTCCAGTAACCACCTCCACTCTGCAGCTCTTTGTAAGGTTAGTGAAACTACTGGCACCATAAAGAGAAAGCGGGTTTGTTCTATTTGTGGAAGACAGGAGTACCAATAGAAAACTGCAGGTAAAGTAGAAATTTAAGCAGAAATAATAGAAAGTACCAAGTAGCCATGTTTGGTGTGAGTAACTTTACACTGCTAATTGTCCTGAACACTTTTTGAGTGCTTTTTGATGAGTTTACATGTCTTTTAGAATGCTAATTATGTATCAGACAGTGTCATTGCAAGATTCTTTATACAGAGAGTTTGTAAAAAGTGGAATGCCACTATTTTTATCATCTTCCCTTGGTTCTGGCTTTGAAAATTATATTAGCAAATTCACTATGAGATGTAAATTAAGAATAAACAAAACTGTAAATTTATGTGGAGGAATGACTGCCTCAGATGAAAATTTAGGTCTGGACTAGTAAAACCTCATCTTCTGTCTTGGCCTACTCAAAGTGACAATTCTGAGTGCATCTGTGATGAAGATAATTTTCTGTAATGTGTTCATGTTCAGGCTCTAGAGAGAATTACTGTCTCATTATGCTCTGCAGTGGTCAAATGCTGTGAAAATGCAATATAATGCAATTGCAATGAAATTCCAATATATTATAATAATGTACCTATTGAATAATTTTTTCCTGGCATATTTGACAATGCAAAATGTTGATCTTTCCTGCCTGTATTCAATTGTAGAATCACAGAATCGAGTAGGTAGGAATAGACCCTTAAGGTTACCAACTCCAACCATTATCCCAGCACTGCCACATCCACCACTAAACCATATCAATGAGGGCCTCATCTACACAACTTTTTTAACACTTCCAGGGAAAATGATTCCATCACTGTCCTGGGCAGACTGTTCCAATACCTGACCACCCTTTTGGTGAAAAAATTTTTCCTGATCTCCAATCTAAACATCCCCTGGAGCAGCTTGACTCCATTCCCTCATGTCCTGTCACTTGTTCCTTGGGAGAAGAAACCAACCCACACCTCACTACAGCACCCTTTCAGGCAGTTTTAGAGAGTGATAAGCTCCTCCCTGAGCCTTCTCTCTAGACTAAATCCCCCCCAGTTCTCTCAGCTGTTTCTCATAACGAGGAAGCAGATATACATTCAGATCAGTCACTGACAAAACAAAATTCTAGATAAATCAAAAATTTTTTCAGTATAAAATAATATTTTCCAATATTATTCAGTATAATACACAAATATTCAATATTCTAAAGAAATAAGAAACTGACAAATATACTTTCATTGAATTAGATTTGCCATTACCAATAATTAAAGTGATTCATTCTGTCTTAATTGACTGAATTTAAAATACTCCAGAGTAGGCTTAGTTAACTTATTTGTGATGAACAGCATAGACAACTTTAATCCTGGTGACACTGTAGTATCCCAGCTGCTTATCCTCAAAACTATTCAGGAATCATTCTGGAGCTGCTAGCTTATGTGTATTTTGCTGCAGACAAGTTCTGAATAAATAACATAGCCAATGCTTCCAATTCCTTAAAATCAACACGAAAACCTTGCTAACTATTACATGCCAGCTTTGACAGGTGGTGATGATGTTTTAGAAGCCACAGGTTATATTATGGTAATAACAGCAAATGGTGACAGATTTAAGTTGTGCTAGAGAAGGGAGCTGAACAAGCTTGGGTCAGTGAAACTGCAATGTTTTGTAACACACCAGGCTGTTTGTTGGGCTTTTTTTTTTTGTTTGTTTGGGTTTTGCATTTGGGTTTGGTTGTTTTTAACAGAATTTAGGAGTATGTCCTGAATTACTTTAAGTTCTTAGAAGTTTTAGAGGTGAGAAATGAATATGATGATAGCAGAGAAATCTCATTCAGTTATGGAAGATGAAGGAATGTAAGATTATCTTACAGAAATAAAGATATTTCAAACCATGCATTTGTTAGGTTTAATACATTTTTTTGCTTGTTTGCTTTACTTCATAGCTTCATCGTTACTACTAATTACAGTTTCTCTAATAGTTTGCATCTTCATCCTTAGAATGTCAACACATGGAACAAAAGATTTGTATGTTTTGTTCTGTCTAGAAATGTTTCCAAACCAAGATATTACATTATTTTCTCCAATTATATAGTAACTTGTATGACTTTGTATCAAATTGTAATACAATTTCTGAGGAAATGTGGGTTAATGCAAATAAGAAAATGCAACAAAGCATTGTTGTGCTTCATTTCAACAGACAAAATAATTACACAGTATCAATATTCATGAGGGTAAAGAAAAGAATCTCACAAAGTGCACCATACTGCCAGGCCTGAGGACTCATTTTACTTACTCCCTTCTAGTCAAGTTTCATTGGTCTTTTCCTGTGCAAAGCAGTGTATGAAGAAGTAACCACGGTATTAAACATCAGAGGTTTAGATTGGATATAAGGAAGAAATTCTTTACTGTTAGGGTGGTGAGGTACTGGAATGGGTTGCCCAGGGAGGTTGTGAATGTTCCATCCCTCGCAGTGTTCAAGGCCAGGTTGGATGAAGCCTTGAGTGACATGGTTTAGTGTGAGGTGTCCCTGCACATGGCAGGGGGGTTGGAACTAGATGATCTTAAGGTCCTTTCCAACCCTAACTGTTCTAGGATTCTATGATTCTATTAAGCACGGGATGAAGTACGAGTGGAGCTTCTCCCCATCAGATGTGCTGTTTTCTGAGGAGGGTTTAATCATTGTACTCCAACAAGGGATACAGTTTTACCACCAATAAAGAATTCCAGGGAAAATGAAGAACAGCAACTTCATAGCATCCTTCTCGTCCCTACCAGATTCCCCAGGGATATAAAAAGAGAGGGCACAGCTAGGCAAAGTATCATTACTCTTCAACCAGATTTATTTTGCTGCCTGATTCTATAAAAAAAGTTTTTTTTTCCCAGTTGAAATTCTCCATATGGGACAACCAAGAAAATGGAACACTTGTGAATGTGAACAAAAGATTAATTATCAATGGGAAGAATTAGCAGGCAAATACAAAGAAGGGAAAGGGATTAAATCTGCTGAAAAGATGGTGAAAAAATGAAGAAAAGCTGAAAACATGGTTTATTGCATAGAATAAGAAGAAAAGGACAGTTATGAGAAAGAGCTAAAGATGTTAAAAATGGAAGTAAATCTCTTAGGAGATCAAAAAATCAACTAAGAAAAAACCGAGACAGACCAAGAAAAATATATTGAGAAAACAGAAGAGGGAGAAAGGCAACTGAAACAAATAGGAACAAATCCAAGCAGAGTAATTAGAAAAAGCGGATGTATGTTATTATATAGCGACAACAGTTAACCACAAAGGTCATATAACAAATATGAAAAGCTGGTACTTCTGCTGCTTCAAAACACGCAAATCATTTCATTCAAAATATATTTGTCTGTCAACTATGCATCTTAGACAGAGGTAAACTTCCCACCTCTAGCATTGCACAGGAAAGTAACACCTAGTAACTTTTAGGCTTCATGTTGTAGTTTTTTTGATAGATGAACAAGAAAAACTTTAAGATGTTGAGCAGTGAATTTTGTTCATGTGTCACAAACACACTGGAATGGCTCCTGTGATAGAAACATATGTCTGGGCCTAAAAGTGCTGTTCTGAGATTGCATCCCCTCATATTTTGTGATTAGGTACTGTTTTTAATAACTAGTCCCCACTTTTCCATGCATTCCTAAAAAACCAAAAAACAAACAAACCAAAAACAGCAAAAAACCCCAGCCCCTCCTCCTCCCCTCTCCCCCCCCCAGAAAAAAACAAAACAACAAAACCAAAACACAACCCCATCAAGTAATTTTTAAGTCAACTAGTTAGGGAAAAAGTTTTGTGTTGACAGTACTGTTTGTAAAAGACCTATTCAGTGACAGGGGAAGATATACAAACCTGATTTTTCACAACCTATTCTCTGACAGTGTTCCTAAGCACTCTTTCAGCTACATTACAATGTTGATCTCACTTCACACTGATGACAACCTTGGTGGCACAATCAGCAGGGATTTTCTTGATTTATCATATTGCAAATGAAAAATCACACCTTAATTTCTGAAAAAAATCTCTGTCTCTTAAAGACCTAAAATGCTTCAAGTAGCTTTAAATCAGAAAAAAATATTTTTTTTTATGTTAGTTATTTTTAATATGCTTACAATGTATTTGTAGATTCTATGGCGTACATCAGAGTGGCTTGGATATACAACATGTACATTTCACATAAAAATTAATCAAAATAACTAGCTCAGCATGAAACAACAGAATTTTGCATTCCTTAATATGAAAATAGAAAGAAATTTGTTCCAAGCTTGAAAAGTGATAAAACCTATTTTGTGTTTGATATTATCAATCACATTTAGTTCTTGGACAATATATTGCATTGTATTTTGACAGTCTATCATCTAAAAAAATTGCTAAATTTTCTATATATATATACATATTATTTATGTTTGATAAGAATACATATTTCTGTAGTTATACGATTAAGCCTATCTTTGCAGAATATACATATCCCATATAATGCTATTATGCACACATATCATATCTCTCTACATGTTATTCTAGTTTATTTTCTTTTTTAAGTATTGAAGAGTCTGACATGGGCTGTGCAATCAGATTAGGTAACAAGGTAGGCCTCATAAACAAACATATCCTATTTGGATTCTACTATTTTCAGAATCAGATTTTCTATTTCAGTAAAAAAAAAACCTGGATCCAAACTGACTGCTCATTTGGAATGAGCAGGTCCAGTGTGAGCAGTAAAGCCTGTGAAGAAAAACTGTAAACACTATGGTCTACTGACTAGGTGAATTAT